>NC_143262.1:9002500-9302500 GCF_984573655.1 Nuphar pumila
GATGTTCTATATAATGATCCATTTGGTTACATGCTACACTAGTCATTAGAAGATTGGTTTTCCATTCTACACTTGCTTGGATATTCTTTGGATCGGATTGCACTAGTGCTAGGGGACCTATGCCTTCCAAAGGTTCTAATGGTTCATTATTTCCTACAATTAGAGCGTGTAACTGGAAGAAGTGCAAGCGAGATCAAGACTTGAGGGCAAGTCTTCTCCAACCTGAGGAGAATGATGTATGAGCAGAGCCGAAGACCCAGATCTATAAAGATACATTTGGATTTAATTCATATTTTGAATTTTAATCATTTGATTATTTAGATAATTTAGTAATTGGTTCATTTGTAATGGATATTGGATTAAATATCTAGGTTTCATCATATTATGATAAGTTTTATCTTTTAGAGAGTTGTCCGTTTATAGAGTCTATTAGGATTAAATTTTTCCCCCTGTAAATATAGGGGAGATTTAGGATTAGTGATGGTCAAATTAAGAATTCACAATTGAGATTGAATTTAGTATTTTCAGTTATTTTGATTTATTTCCTGTTTTGAGTTAATTCCTTGCAATTTTCCATTATTCTCAATAGTGTTCTTGAATTTTCAGATTTATTTTTTATTTTTTAAGATAATTCTTAGTATGAGTAGTTTCCTCGTAAATGGGGCCCTCCCGGTTTTACATCAGATGTGAGTATCAAACTCATGACATTCCTTCGTCTTGGTGATATTCAGGAGTCGATGATCTGTCCCATCCTAAAGCGCGTGACATCAAAAGAGAAGCATAGACCAACAAACTTCCTAAAGTAGTTCAGCAACTCAAGAGATCAAGAAATCTCAGGTTTTCCATTTGCCAGAGAAATAGAAACGAATGAAAGGGAAACTAATTTATGTAGCAAAGCTCACAGTGGAGCCACCATTTAGGGTGGCCAGACTTTCCATGCACGTTTTCTCTCCATTTTTATCTTATCTAAAAATTTAGTGTACCCAAACGACCACTCCAATTCCAGAGAAACACTTTCAAGGAGGAATTGGACGCTCTTAACCATTCATGAAGTGTGGACGATACTGATTTTCTCCGTTTCAGGACATGTTTGATCAATCAGACATCCCATACATATATATATATATATATATATATATATATATATATATATATATATATATATATATATATATATATATATATATATATATATATATATATATATATATATGTGTTCAGCATGTTCCATTTGCTAGGAAAACGACTGTTTTCTTGATGAAAAATATGATTTTACGAGCAATAGGCATTTCTTTCTTCACCTATGGTCGGCAAATCCGATGGCCATTAGATGGGAAAGAGGTAGGGTTTTCTATCGATCGATAAACAACTATTGGTGGGATGGGAATCGCTCGAGTCCATTATATATGTATACACAACTAGCTGTAGGCTTAGAAGAAAAGAGGTTTCTGGCTAGTAGCTCTGGATCCTGTGAAGGTTGCAAGTTCCAAACCCAATAGTATCTTGAATCCTTATAGAAACTTGATCACACATCATATTCAGATTATTCAAAAGCCGATTCTTAATAAACATGCTATATAGATCACGTGTAATGACAGATTTGAAAACAAGTATCAAAAGAAAAGAAAAAAATGTTTGAGACCGTCCACACACCCTGGGAGGAACCAATGATTCCATTTTGAAGTTCTTTTAGAGAGTATTTGATTCGTGGACAGAATAGGACAAGGACATTTGATTTGCGGACAGGAGAGGACGAGAACGGTGTCTCCTGTCCTGTCTGCACCTGTCCATGTACAGCCCAAGACATATATGGAAATCCATTTTTTCCATAAAGCGTCCACACACCGTCCTATCCATGCTGTTTCATGGGAGGGAGTGGAACAACGTGAGACAGGAAAAAGAGTTGCTGTCCCACCCATCCAAGCGTCTGATGTCCGGCGGACAGCGTTGTCCACAGGATCAAACACCCCCTTAACGAAACGTCAGGCCCATCTTGGTCAGTCATCGGCGGCACGAAACTGAGGCCGCGGAACCTACTGTAGGTGCCGACCCTACGAGAGTGGTGCTCTCCCAACCCTGTCCGCTGTCCAGCTCCCACTAAAAAGGAAGGAGAAAAATTTCCTTCTAAAAATCTCTTTACCTGCGGGCGGGCCCCACACAACCATGTGCGCGCTGCTGCTTCACCCTGAGCGAGTGCGCGCAGTTGTAACGTAAATGCCGTCCCCTCCCCCTTCCCAAAACGCTCTCACACACACAAGAAACCAGAGAGAGAGAGAGAGAGAGATGGGTTTCATCGGCAAGGGGCTGAGGGGGGCTTCCGCGGCTGTGGTTGTGGCGGTGGCGCTGCTGCTCCTGAGCGCCGTCGACGCGGAGACGGGGACGAATGCCAGAGACAAGGGGGCCATGCACGAGCTCGCGGCGACGCTCGACCCGGGCGGTGGCTCCCTACGGTGGTTGGCCGCCGGGAACGAGCCATGCAGCAACTGGGAGGGCGTGACCTGCGAGGGAGGCCGGGTGGTCTCGCTGAAGCTCGCGGCGAAGGGACTGAAGGGCATGCTGCCTCCGTCCTTCCGCAACTTGACGGGTCTGGTTAACCTGGAGCTCAAGGAAAACTCCATCTCTGGTCCGCTGCCGAGCTTCGCCGGCATGGCCGCCCTTCAAACCGCGCTCCTCCACCATAACAACTTCTCCTCCATCCCATCCGACTTCTTCTTGGGCCTCACCGCCCTCCAGAACATCAACCTCGATTACAACCCTTTCGATCCCTGGACCATCCCGGACAGCCTCCAGTCCGCCTCCTCCCTCACCTCCTTCTCTGCCAACGGCGCTGGCGTCTCGGGCCCCATCCCTTCCTTCCTGGGCTCTTCCTTCCCGAGCCTCACCTCGCTCAACCTCGCCTTCAACAACCTCACCGGCGGCCTCCCCTCGAGCTTCTCCGGCTCGACGCTGCAGGTGTTCTGGCTCAACAGCCAGGAGGGCCCCAAGCTCTCCGGTCGCATCGACGTCATCGCCAACATGACGAACCTCGTCCAGGTCTGGCTCCATTCGAACACTTTCTCCGGCCCTTTGCCGGACTTCTCCGGCCTGAATTCTCTCACCGGTCTCAGCCTCCGGGACAACAGATTCTCCGGCCCCGTGCCCCCATCGCTCACCTCGCTCCCGTCCCTCAAAACCGTTAACCTTACCAACAACAAGCTGCAAGGGAGCTTCCCGGCCTTCCGCGAGGGGGTGGCCGTCGACAACGTCCCCGGAACGAACCAGTTCTGCCTGTCCGCCCCCGGGGCCTGCGATCCCAGGGTCGTTTTCCTCCTCTCGATCGCGAGCGCTGTCGGTTATCCGATCGATCTCGCGAGCAGCTGGAGCGGCAACGACCCCTGCAAGGGCTGGGCGACGATCAGCTGCGACCCGAAGGGGAACATCACCGTCATAAACTTCCAGAATAAGGGGTTCTCCGGCACAATCTCGCCCGACTTTGCGAAGATCCCTTCGTTGCAGAGGATCCTGTTGTCAAACAACAACCTCACCGGCCCCATCCCGCAGGAGATCGCCAAGCTGCCGGCATTGGCGTTGCTGGACGTTTCGAACAATTCGCTCTCCGGAAAGATCCCGCCTTTCTCCCAGAATGTACGTCTCGTGATGGACGGGAACCCTCAGCTCGGCAAAGATACCGATCCGGCAAGTGCTCCGCCTGGTTCCGATTCGTCTGGATCGGGTGGGAGGGATTCTGGAGGAGTTTCTGGAGGTGGGAACGGTGCGAAACGGTCGACTGTATCAGTTGGAGTGCTCATTGGTTCTGTGATAGCCGGAATATGCGGTGTATGCTTATTGGGGCTAATAGTTTTCTTGGTATACAAGAGGAAGAAGGGTTTCCGAAGGGTACAGCGTCCCAACACGGTGGTGATCCATCCACGGCACTCTGCGTCTGATCCCGAGTTGTTGAAGATCAGCGTCGCTGCTGCTGGTGGCGGGAACGTCGTGGTAACGGATGCACGGAGCCAAGGGAGTAGTGGGCCGAGCGATATCCAGTTGGTTGAGACGGGGAACATGGTGATCTCAATCCAGGTTCTGAAAAATGTCACCAACAATTTCTCTGCGGACAACATCCTGGGGAGGGGAGGGTTCGGGACTGTGTATAAAGGGGAGTTGCACGATGGAACGAAGATCGCAGTGAAGCGAATGGAGTCGGGCGTGATTGGTTCGAAGGGGTTGAACGAATTCAAGTCGGAGATCACCGTTCTCACGAAAGTTCGCCACCGGCACCTTGTGGCGCTTCTTGGGTATTGCCTTGACGGCAATGAAAAGCTTCTGGTTTATGAGTACATGCCACAGGGGCCGCTCAGTAGACATCTTTTCAATTGGAAGGAAGAAGGAAGGAGGCCATTGGATTTGAAGAAGAGGTTGAGCATAGCATTGGATGTGGCAAGAGGGGTTGAGTATCTTCACAGTTTAGCTCACCAGAGTTTCATACACAGAGACCTCAAGCCTTCCAATATCTTGCTTGGGGATGATATGAGAGCAAAGGTTGCAGACTTTGGGCTCGTCCGGCTAGCGCCAGAGGGAAAGTGTTCGGTGGAGACGAAACTTGCTGGCACCTTTGGTTATCTGGCACCAGAGTATGCAGGTAATTGACTTTGATATAATTAACACTTTGCTTTGATTTCCCTCCCTTATTACTGACATTGATTAGATAGTGGCATAGCATTATAGATGCTTCTTACCTGCTATCTGATAAAGATCCAATAGTGGAATTTATTTAGAGGTGAAACAATAAAAAAAAAACAGCATCCTTCCATGATATTTTTAGAATGCCTTTCACCAATTTACAGATACAATTCATAACTTGGATTCACTGTTCATGATCTCTACGAAACAAATGTTGAGAGACCCAGTTTGGAAATAAGAAAGTAAGTTCAAAAGGGCGTGATTTAACTTCCTTCTTTAGAATGAAAGAGGACTTCAGGAGTCCTTAATTTCTATAGAACATGTCTATCCAAATTCGATTGAAAGGCACAGTTTGGAAGCATCACAGTTAGTTGAAAAGTGTGCGATTTAACTTGTTTAAGACAAAATAGGATTTCAGGAGCCCTTGCCTCACAAGCTCCAAAACACCATCGTTTGGTCAAGCTTTTGCATGCTAATTTGGGATTGCATATGCGAGTAGGATTAGCATTAGAAAACTAAACAATGTATGAATCGAACGACTGAATATGCTCCCAGGTTGCTGACTTACAGTTTATATTGTTTGATCATATATCATGTTCGTTTTCCTTTTATGTATTTCTTAGGTTTGCAGTAAAACATCCGAAAATTATAGCTGTGTATTATTGGTGAATGATCACTGAGAGGAGATTTGTATCATTTCAATACCACTGTTTATTGACATTTTTATGCTATTATTTTTGTGAAGGATTAACTTTGATGAATGTCATGCACAGTTACTGGGCGAGTAACAACAAAGGTCGATGTGTACAGCTTCGGCGTGGTTCTTATGGAGCTGGTTAGTGGCAGACGAGCTCTAGACGAGTCCCAACCTGAGGAGAGCGTGCATCTAGTAACCTGGTTCAGGAGGATGCATCTCAACAAGGATACCTTCCAAAATGCTATAGACCCTTCATTGGAACAAACGGAGGAGACACTTTTGAGTATCTTATCTGTTGCAGAGCTTGCTTGCCACTGCTGTGCTAGGGAACCATACCAGAGACCTGACATGAGCCATGCTGTTAATGTGTTATCTTCACTTGTTGAGCAGTGGAAGCCAACAGATCCTGATGCTGATGACTGCTATGGCATCGACCTTGACATGACTTTACCTCAAGCACTCAAGAAATGGCAAGCCATTGAAGACACACAAATGGGTGACAGTTCCTACTCTGCTTCTATGGCTAGCCTGGACAACACACAGACTAGCATCCCAACCAGACCCTCAGGCTTCGCCGATTCTTTCACTTCTGCAGATGGGCGATAAAAAAGCGTGAAAAGAAAGATTTGAGGAAGAAAATGGAGGTGTTTTCCTTCTGCTCTTGGGTCACATGTTTATTCTGATCAGTTTCATTTTCTGGTTTTGTGTTGTAATGGTGGTGGTTGTGGCCACAATGCTGGTGGAATACTTGTTACATACTCTGGTCGCCACTTTTTTGTGTTTTATTTTCTTTGGCGTAAATAGGTTGTACAAGAATTCTTGATTTTGTTTTCTGGTCCTTTGAATGTCGGAAGATGCTGGTCTTTTTGTTTGCAATGCAACACTGTACTGGATGACATATCAGGCAACATAGGCTGGTCTGGACTGGATTATTTGCTACATAGACCTCATCACCTTGTAGATTTCGATAGGTTCATTGTATTCCATTCAAGTCTTAAAAGTTCGGTCAGGTCCGCAGTTTGTTCCAGGCAAGATTGGTGCACATGAACTTGAAATATTTGACTGGGTCGGAGTGGATTGAAGCAGAGTCTACTCCAGTTTGCCTGTTTGGATTAAACTTGACTGCCAATGCTATTGATGAAACTCGAGCCTTTCTTGCACCAATGGTTCATCTCAGGCTCTTGTGATTGTGTGTGTTTGTGTTGTCTTCAGTCAGATTAATTCGTTTTGAATTGGACCTGAAGCTCATAAAGTTCCTTCCATGACTGATATAGATGCTCTTGACAGTTGCTGAGCATTGGAACTTGTCTGCATTTCAGTGAGACTTGTTTCCTTTTCTAAACACTTTAATCTTGATAAAAATTGTCACTTTTATGGTGCAGCATTCTGTGTGTGTGTGTTTCAGAAATTGGTGAAGACCAAATCGCTGGCAAAGGTTGAGATGTTGTATTGTTTTTGTGAAATGTATATTTTAAATGTAGGTGCCTTTTCTGCTCTCTGGGATTTTGATTAAAGGCTGACAAACATGGCCACACTGTGTTTTGCCTTTTCATTTTCTTTTCTGTTCCCTAGTATTTTGATTGAAGGCTGAGTGGCTGACAGAATATGGCCAAACTGTGGTTTGGCTTTTTATTTCTCATTTTCTCTCAGATTCTGGACCATGTGTGGCCAGGCTAGGATGGAACAATCATCTCGAATCCTGCATCTTTGTGTAATCAGACTTGCCTTGCTTCCTCTGAACATGAGCTGTAATATGAAGATGTATTCAGAAAACTATAACTTCTCTCAACTTGCGAATTCATGCTTAGCAGTGTGATTCCTGAACCCTGAAACATCTTGGTAATTTACCAAGATGCAAATCCAAAATTTTGCTGAATCCATGTTGGTGTTTCTCTATTATTTTGTGTTATTTGGAAAACCAAGAGTTTCTTGATTGTGGCAGTAGCTAAATCTGTCCACAAATCATCTTTTCATTGAAGTTATGGGGCCTGGCCAGATGTTTGGTTGGTATTCTTTTGACAAGCAGGATTCTTAAAACGACTGCACCTTCAAGATAATATTCTTGGATTTGATTGGTAATACATATCGTGCATATGTGGATTGAAAAGCAACAATTAGCTGGGATGGGCCAGCTTATTTTGTGGACGCATGCATGTGGTGCTAGTTTTATAATAAAAGTTTGTTAATAATTTATTTATTAGTTAGTTGGTACTTATTTTTTTAACATTAGGATGGTTGGATATCATTGGTTCAGGTGGTTGTGTGTTTGTTAGTTACGTTCATTACAAAATTTCATACCATGATAAGGCAAACAGAAATTTATGGCCTCTAGCGTTTACAGTAAGGGCAAAATAATGGCGATCATGAACTTGATCAAGACTAAGGCGAGATAATCAACCCTTGGATCATAATTTATAAACGTTAAAATATGTTTTTTTGAAGTTTGAAAATTTAGTGCATTGTAGGCAGTTGATTTTTCAATCCTTATAAAATCTGACATATACATAAGAAAAACATGATCCAAAAGTCAGTTTCTACTAAACTTAATATGTAGATCACATCCTAAGGGTCAGATCTGCCAAAAAAACAAAGATTTTTTCACCATAGGGTTCATGCCAGTGTTCTTTCTTGATGTCTTTGACTAAAATCACTGAACTTTTTTTTTCCTAATGATTTCGATTATTTAATAATTGCTTTCTGTTCATGGATTCTTTTCCAAAAAAAAGTATGGGATTCTTTGATGATTTAAAAAAAAAATTTGCTATTATGTTCGACACTACAATAATCACTTACCTGTCTAATAATTATTACTAAAACAGAACAAGCTTCTTTCAATTAGTCCCAAGTTCCAACGTCCGCGAGAATCACTGAGCTGTTCAGCTATTTTTAATAGAAAATACAAAGATGCGTGTTGCTTTTTGGGTGATCCACTACCTTGAAAGGTACTCGACCCGATCACTAGGTCTCCTCTCATTATAGAATGTACAGAAAGTATCCAAAAGGGTAGTTTTCCTAGTGAGAAAATGTTGCAGTACTTTGTGAATCAATTTGGTCCTTTTTTTTTTTTTAATTTTAATTTTCTTGTTTTCAATCTCTTGAGCAATTGCCTATGCCACAAGCAATAATGAACTGTCTTGGAACTTTTTTGCCTTATTTTTTGTCCAAAAGGCATATTAAAGTATAATTAAATTTTAACACAGTTACCAGGAAGCTAAAAGAATAAGGGAAACGAGTGTTAAAAAGTAGTATGAAGCGTGAAGTAGAGATTCGTTTTGGAAGCGATTGTGAAGGCGCAAGAAAAGCATAAAACTAAACATGAAGGAAACCAGGGGAAACAAGTGGAAAGTAAGGAAGAAGCAAATAAAAATAAACAATAACGTGGAAAAACACAAAAAACAAAGGAGAACCAAGGGTGAAGCCAAAGGAAAATGAATGGGGGAACGAAATGGAAGCGTGGGGGAAACACCCACGCTTCCTGCTTTGAAAGCGCGCTTCTCCCTTAGGGAGTCCCTTCCGGAAACTATTCGTTTTAAGCTTCTAAGATAGTAAATAACAAAAAGGTCCAACCAAATGGATTAGATGAAAAGGAGTGCATTATAAATTAGTGTCATTCTTTTATCCCCATTTGCTTTTAGTCAGGCTGGCCCTTGAACGAGTCATCATTGCTTGTTCTTACCAAGCTTTAAGGCGTATTTGGCTTGGTGGTAAAAGTTATCATTAGAGATAATTTTATCAAACACTCCTGGGAAAAAGTAGCTGGGTAACCTTGAGACTTTTTCTCTTAAAAGAATGAGGTGAAGCCAACACAAAAAGCATGAAGGTCTTTCTTTTGTGTTTGATGATGATGACTCTCATGCAAAAGCCCAAGTTTTCACCCCCAATATCAGAGACCTAGGCGCGCTGGCTTTGCCTGCCGTACTTACGATCGCGTTCCGCGAGATTACCCCCATACCCCTAGGGTTTTAGGGTCTATTTAGAAAGTAACACTGTCATCTACCCTGTTTGGAAAGAAGGAACTAGTGGATTCGTGAAAATAGGGACTAAGTCCACTTTGCCATTTCTTCTTCTTTCCCTATTTTAGTTTTCTTCTTAAAGAGGAGATATATGCAAAGTCCTGCTGGTTAAAGGATTCCGGCTAAAATGGGGAACTTTTAGTCCTTCAATAACAATGGTAAGATTTTGCCATTTACTAATTATCATATTATTTTATTTGCTACATCCATATCTATTTATTTCTTATTCTATATAAATAAAGATTTGTCTCCAAACAAGATAGAGAATCAAAGAGAATTGGATAGCCTGAATTCTTGAAAGAATTTAAGGTGTTGACAAACAAGGGGGATTCCTAATGTCACAGGCCTAGCTGGTTCGGATCCAAATCTTCATTGCACGCCGATTGACCTAGTTCAGGCAGCACGTTGGGCACTGGACTGGGCTTAGGCCACTCAGCGTGACCCTTTTGATGGTCCGAGCTTGACCAAGCTGTGATTCATCGAGAGGCCAGTTGACCTATCTGCCAACTTAGCAGGTCCAGACTCCAGCCCCTTTCCCATCCCCATGTTTTTTTTGTGAAAGGCAAGCTGGGGTTGGGCAGACCCCTAACAGTTATACAACGATACCATTGGGATTTGAACTTGCAACGTCCCAACACAAGCTAGTGCAACTCATTCAGATCCGGTTCAGGTCCGATACCACAGTTTGGTGCATCCTATACGAAGGGATCCCACCTGTAACATCCGCAAAATTCCCGGACGCTGTGGGGGCCCGGAGTGGACAAGAGGTGCAAATATGACAACTGGATAACGCTGGGATCCAGCTCAACAAACGCTTTTATCCACTGTTGTCTGGGAAGGTGCTTTGTGTGGGTCGCAGCCTAGTTTCTCATGTGGGCCAGGGGATTGAGTTGTGGTGCCACGTGGTTGGATGTGGTCTGTCCTAATGCAGCTTGAGTGAGTCCCGGTTGGTTCGCATATATATTGCAAAGAATCAAAATTGAGTCCGAGTCTTTCAGTCTAAAAAATTGTGGACCCAAAACCTATGGTACACGGACACGGACACGGACACGGACACGGACACGGACACGGGGCTTAAACTAAAACAAATGGCCCATCCATATGGCCGGGCTGACATTATGTTAATTTTTTTATGTTAACTAAGATGAATAAAGGCAGAAAAATTTGTGACTTGGTCTAGTGCAGTGACTAAATATAGAGCAGTAGCCAGAACACTAGTGTAATTGATTGACCAATTTCCTTTCAAAATATGGGATTTCAAGTCTTCGATTGTGTGAAAACATTTTGTGATAATCAAGCAAAGGTACATATAGCTTTCAATCCAGTCTTTAGTGACAAAATTAAGCATACAAAACCTTGTTATTAACTGTGCAACAAAAAAGTGCAGTCAAAAGTATTTAGGAGTCGATACATCCAAGCGAAGATCCACTTGCTGATATGTTCATCAAAGCCATATCACAGAAACAATTAATGAGATCTTACCCTTAGTGCAGCTTGGGAGACATCTATCTATGCCCCCAACTTGAGGAGAAGTGTTGGAGTTTTTATCTCTCTCTCTCTCTCTCACACACACACACACACACACACATATATATATATATATATATATATATATATATATATATATATATATATATATGTGCCAAATGGCTATCAAGATTAATTTGGTTTCTAATTTCACACACAAATGAACCACGGTAAAAGTTTACAGGGATGGATGCCAGGATGTGAATCAAGACAGTAGTTGCTGATGGATTTTAGAGGATCCGAAAACCAATATGGATGGGATGTCGTACTGAGAGAAAGAAGTTCGACTGATGTGTCATTAAATCTAGTATTTAACTCCACCAACAAGAAATCTATAACTTTATTGAAAACATCAAAATATATTTTACTTGAAAGCAAAGTTACAACATTATCAGATTGATGTTGTTTTTTATCCTCAATTTCAAGTACCTACTCTACCTTATTTGTATCAAAAGTTGGTTGCAAGTGAAAGGTCAGAAAGTTATGTCATGCTAACTAGATTATTTTGTCTTATATTGACATTACAAGTTTCTACGACCACTACAGAATGAGCATTTTCAGTGATGAAGCATGTGGAGACGGAAATTCGTAACAAAATGGATGACGGTTTTCTTGTTGTATGACATTGTACATCGAACGAGAATATACTATGACTTTAGTTATAGATTGTCTTATAGATGAATTTTATGTTGCGGGTAATCGTCGGGGTCCATTTTAGTTGGTACTTTTGTATTTTGATTTATTTTGTCATAAATAAAATTTATGCATTGTTATGAAGTTCAAATTATCGCACCAGTGTTATCTATTGCCATTAGATAATGTTTAAGAACTTTTAGTTGAGGTTGATAAAGACTGCAACAAATAATAGTTTGATTTGTCCATATGAAATAGATTTTTATTAATAATTGTAGTCATTTTTTTATTTTATCTCAAAAAAAATCGGGGGTGCTACCCCCGAACCCCAGACTATCACACCAATTTTTTTTTTTTGCTACAACCCCCCCCCCCCCCCCCCCCTCTTCTCACATGAATCCTAGCTACGCCCCCCTGATGGCAGCCATAACCACCAGCCTCACAGTAAACGGGCTAATCAAAATCACACGATAAGCAAGAATACAACATCATGTAATCCGGAAAAATTAACTTAATTAATCAAAGAGTACCTACCATCGTAAGACGTAGAAGCCCTTAGGGAAGAGTTAAAAGCCAGAGAGCTGTGGAGAAGGTAAGGTGTAAGGGACCCCCAAGGATATAACACCAAGTGCACTCTCAGGGTGAAGGAGCCCCAAGAGATAAGCCGGTAGCGCCCCAAAGTCCTTACCAACAAAGAAGGCTTGTCCTCAAACATGAAGTCGTCATTCTCTATGGCCTTTTCATCTCAAGGTACAGAAGCCCAAAACCAATACAAACCATAAATGAAGATGATAACAACAATTGTAAGGCAATGGAAAAAAGGAGCAACTATTTCTTGTGATTGTGATGTTGGATTCATTTTATGCACTGCAACTAACTATAGAATGCCCCACTTGGTGTCCGGATGTGTTGATTGTGTTGGTTAAAAATGCAGGATGCCTACTTGGGCTCCACTCTCCTTTCAGAAGAGCATTTGCATCACCATGCATGGTTCCCTTTCACTCAAATTCCAAAGAAAGAAAACGGATGGGCCAACTATAGGATTGGAACAAATGACCGACCATCCACTTTTGCTGCACTGGATTGATCATGAGAAGTCAGTTTATCAGTTTATGACAACTTGGAGAGCAGATCAAGTGATCTGCTAAAACACTTTTAGGAAAGTGATTTGACATCCTTACCGTCTACAATATGCATAAAAAGACCATGAGGTTCTTATAAGATGAATCAATGGACGGTGAAAATGTCAAATCACATCCTTAAATGATTTGACAGATCACCTGATCTTCTCTCAGCAACTTGTGAATGCCACCAAATTGAGTTGTGAACATCACAAGTCAGAAACCCACAGAGGAGTCCCTTGTTGCAAGATTGAAGGTGCAGCGGGAGGGGGAACCTCAAGAGCTTTACCAACAGGAAGCCTACTAATCTGCGATCGGTGACAGGTTTTTTTTCCTTCGATGGTAATTAAGGAAAACAGACTAGATCGAATAAGGCATTATGGATACCTTGGTGATGTGGAGGGCGTCGTGGATTGCGATGGTGTCTTGGACAAAGTCGAGGAATGTAGCCTCTTCTGGGTGGGGAGACGGTTGGGACAACCCGTAGCCCCTGAGATCAGGAGCCACGGCACGATATCCTGCTTAGGACAGGCCCAGCATCTGGTGCCTCCAAGGGTACCATATCTCCGGGAAGCCATGCATAAACACCACCGCCGGACCTGATCAGAGAATGCACTACCCTTGCTGCTTTCATCTTGGGAGAGAGAGAAGATACCTTGTCCAATCTCAGCGACATGCAAGCTGAGCCCTCTAATCTCGAGTTGCTTGTGCTGGATACTCTCCATTTTTTGAAGCTTGGAACGCTGTGCTCTCAAAGGGGAAAGAAGAGGAACTCAAATCTCGCCTTCGCTCCCACCGAAGAAGGAAGCTAAACTTTACTGAGAGCATCTCATCTCTATGATGTGATTGGTAGTTGGTGGTCTCTCCGCGGATGCTTCGGCATGTTCTTGGAATCTTCAGATGGGATGAGGCATTCTTGCCAGTATCGATGAGAATTGGCCTGAATCCGCCGATTCCTGTCGTATCTGCTAAAAGTCGATTCGATTGAGCTGACTCAACCCTCTCAGCCGATTTCAATATTGTAATATTTTTAATATGTTTCAATATTTTAATGATCTTATTTTTAAAATTTTAATGATTTTTATGTTAAAAAAGTCAAAATGGCCAATTCAGCTCGATTGAATTGGTTCAATCATCTGATTTTCCCAATCGATTCAAAGTTCGATTAAGGTTTGAAACTGATGCTGACAACAATTGAACAGGTGACATTGATGGTGATTTTTAAACTCAGCCGTTCATCTTGGTGGACCAAAGGCTAGATGCCAAATCCCTCCATTGAAAAGAATTTTGGGAGATTTGGCGTTCAAAACATTTTTCTTTAAAGGTAAGCTGAGGTTAGGCAGACCCTTACCAGTTATGCAACTATACCATTGGGTTTTGAACCTACAAAGTCCCAACACAACGTGCACTAGCTGCTCCTATCAGACAAGCAAAGCCTCCATTGGTGGCATCCAAACACTTGAAAATCACTATAAATGGTGATTCTCAATATCACCAGATATATATATATATATATATATATATATATATATATATATATATATATATATATATATATATAAGAACTGAACATATTAGGCACCATTTCTCCTTCTGCCCAATAGGCTTTAAGTGTTTTATCATAGATTTGAACTGTTAGATGTCTTTAGCATGTTCGATTTAGTGAGAATAGACTCTTGGATCATGTTTTCTAGATGAAAAAACATATTTTTATGAGCTGCAAAAAACTGGTACCTTCATAGCCATTGATTTTAGATCACCAAAAAAAACTAGAGGTCAGATTTCAACTATCCAAAAGTGTGTTCCCACTAAACAAAACCTATAGATCACATCTACGGTGTTAAATGTGAGAAAAAATACCTAAAACTATGCTTTTTAATAGGGTCTAATGAGACTTCCAAAAAAAGAGCCTAAATAACACATTACTTATATATATATATATATATATATATATATATATATATATATATATATATATATATATATATATATATATATATATATATATATATTGGTGATAAAGATGAAGTCATCCCATATGAAAAATTAGGTCACCAGTAGACTGGGCGCCCCGTCTCAAAATTTGAACCTCCATCCCCGCACATGGATGGATTTTAACCTCCACCCCCGTTTTATGTCCTCCCTCCCCAGTACAAACAGGGGCGAGGCAGGGCCGGGGCCCGTTTCCCCTCGGTGTATTGTCATTCCTTAAAAGGATTGAGGATGAGGATGAGGCAGGGTGGGGCAAGGCAGGGATCAGGACGAGGATGGGCTAGGGAGGGGAAAAGTGTAAGTTCATCCCCGCATGGGGATGGATTTTAACCTTCATCCCCGCCTTCATTCCCCTTTCATGCCCTTCATCCCCTGTCCAAACGGGGCTCCATTTTCTCCTGGTCCACTGTGATCCCTAGTGACTAAGGGTGCATACGGGTTGGATTCAGGTTAGATCTTGTTAGATCCGATTCAAAATTCAGATCCAAATCCAAATCAGATATGATGAGGTAAAGTTGATTCAAATACATGTGGTAATATCAGATCTGAGAAAAATAAAACAAAAGCAAGTTGTTTACGTGTAAATAAATGCAATCAAGCAACTTAAAATATTGATCTGAATCCAATGCAACTCCTAAAGTAAGTAATCTGATTGAATAAATCCAAATATGCTTTTAATGCACAATCGGATTTTACTCAAAGGATCTAAAGCAGACCTATACGTCACGTAGCTAGCTAAGCTCTCGATTCCGACTCTTAGTCAATCGTCTTCTATGCACACCAAGTGCTTGTGCTGTGTTACTCACAAGTGTCAACTAACACCATCTCTCAAGGTAGCCCACCATTCTTCAACGCCATATTATTTCCCATAAATTTTCTCATGGCAGCCAAACAACAGAATCCTTGATTGATTCCCACAAATTTTCTCATGGCAGCCAAACAACAGAATCCTTGATTGATTCCCAAGAACCGCTCTCATCCTCTACAGTGCTTTATAATGCTTACTGTCACCACATTTTTGATGAATCATGGGTCCATCTACAAGCTGGTATATTCTTGAAATCATAGAACATAAGAAGAAGAAGAAACAAGAAATAAACCGCAAGGAATTAACGTGGTTTCACTCAGTTGCTTGCTTCCACGAAGTGGAATATGTGGCTAGAGATCACTGACATCACTCCTTTGGATAGAAGGGAATCATTTATATTTGCATTTGATTATACAGCCATTACATCACTCCTTTGGATAGAAGGGAATCACAACTTTTTGGTTTATAAAGAAGCAAATAACATGAAATGGCCAGCATTGTGCCCCAACAAATGTGGAAACTAATAAGGTTAGATGAATCCATCCTTGGAAACAAGTATCCATATATTTTTGGAATTTCTATTTTTCTTTCTTACTGGGTTGGTAAACAGTGGATCTTGGTATCAGATCCAGATATGGCCATAGGGTCTCACAAAAGAACCCCAAGAGCCATACTTGACTAATCTTTGTTATGAATTATAATTAAGTCAATTAAATAAGATTAATATGAATATTAATTTTGACTTAATGATTGAATGCATAACCTACATGGATGGGGTTATAGAACTAATGAAGCATTATCTTCAAGTTTAATGGTGGAATTAATCCAGCCTTCCTTGGTTGCCTATATAATAGTTTATGTCCATGGCAACGAGAAGAGCATAACAAGAACTCTAACAAAGGACTGTGAAAAAGCCCAGAGTTTGGAGAGGGCTGGAATAGCTCAATGGGAGAAAGTGTGTTATTCACGAGGTTGAAGGTTCAATCCTTCCTTCCGACACATATGCCATATTCGATTCAGGTGACACCATATAGGTTTCGTCCAAATATTTTGAGATCCAAATGATAGTGATGCTGAACTGAGGGATACTCACGACCACGGGATCGACCAACCATATATGAACCACTGAAGTTAGGTAGGCAAATATCATTTGTTGAACAAAATGATGTTACCTCTTGAAGAAATTCTTCCCAATCATCTTCTCTCAAAGCTTGAAGAACATTCTTTGTAGTGTAGACAAATCTCATAACAGTCAAGATATCTTGATTTTTCTTCTGAAGGGCCTCACATAGAATATCAATAACTGCAAATATTTGATTTATCAAATGCAAGACAAATACAAATTTGAAACATGTAATGCAAGTGTCTGCGCCATCAACTTCAACTTGAGATCTAGCACTTGGAGAATTTTCATTCAGGCACTCAAATACTTTACATGTTGCAACGTACATATCCATCAAGCTCTTTACAGATTCATAATGAGAACTCCAACGAGTAGCTCCAGCTCTATGCAAGTTCCCAATCTGATTAGCCCCACTTCTTGTCGTCGACCGTTCTCCAGTTTCTAACAAATGCTCAATTTCTTTTCTATGTGCAACTTTCAACTCACCAACACCCTTAGGTGAAGAAGTAATAATGTTAACAACATTATCCAAATGAGAAAATAATTGCCAAATGTCATGAACATCCTTAGTTGCAGAAACCAATGTTAATTGCAAATGATGCGCAAAACAATGAACATAATATGCATAAGGACAATCCTTCAGAAATAAAGCTTGGAGCCCATTCCAAGCACCCCACATATTACAAGCACCATCGTACCCTTATCCTCGCATATTCTTAAGTTGAAGGTTGTGACTACTAAGAATATCAAAAATTTAATTTTTCAGATTCAACGAAGTAGTATCACTAACACTTTTAATTGCAAAAAATCATTCTCTTAAAATTCTCTCTTCATTGACAAACCTCAATACAATGCACATTTGTTCTCGTTTAGATGAATCTCGTGCTTCATCAACAATGATACAATACGGTGCATATCCAACTTCATTACGAATCATATCTTGTACTCGGTTTGCCATAATGTGCAAAATCTCCCTCTGGATATCTGGAGAAGTGTAAGTAGCATTTCTTGGAGCATTAGCCAAAACAACTTTACCAATATCTGCATTCATTTTTTCAGAATAATCAACCAGTTCAATAAAATTTTTACGATTCAATGAAGATAAAGATTCATCATAGCTCCTAAATGCACAACCTTGGAGCGCTAACCACTGAAGAGCTAACATTGAGGTTCTTACTTTCAAACGAGCTTTCTGACATTCCTCTTGGGATACAACATTCATCACTTTGTCAATGTGATGACCCAGTCTCATCAAAATCTTTGCATTTCTTACACATACATTATGATATAAAGACGGCGAAGAACCGACATGGGTAAGAAAATCACATTTTTCTTCTTGAGTAATCCTCTTCAAATTATTAAACCCAACTATTGCCAATGCTATGAGATTCGAAGAAGAGCTATTATCAAGAAAAAGAAAGCAATAAAAATAATATGCTTTATCTTCTGTCGGAGAATATTGTAGCCAACGAAATTTATCACACCAATGTTCTTGACATCGACACACTTGTTTACCACATTGTCTACTTGGGTATTGTGCAAGTTTTGGTTGAAAAGGTCCCGCCTCAGATAAGCCCGTCTAATTCGATCTGTTTCATTAACAGGGTGATCACATATACACTTTCTTTTACTCGGATCTCTTTCAATATAAAAATCAGATTCTGAAGTTGGATTCAGAAATGGAATATGCTCAGGTGATGAAGAAATGATTGGAGTAGGACTTGGAGTTTCCTCGACTTGTCCATCTGAAGAGTTGTCTAACTTCGAAAAAAATGATAACAAGTTTTTTCTTTTCTTAGTGCTCAAAGATTGTCCTCTTTCTATTTCAAATTCTACAAATAAATAAGATACTACATGAGCACAACTTTGACTATTTCAACTTACAGAAGTATTACTTTAACTGTTCAACATAACAATTATACATAAGTACACCGAATCAGATACAATTACTGATTGGTGATAAATAATAAAAAAATAATTGAGTAACATCATGTTAAGGTAGTGAAAAAAACTAGAGAAAAGCAAGTATAATTTTTTCACCGAATCAAATACAATTTCCACTCCAATCCACTCTAATCCACCTATAATTTGATTAAATCAAACTAGCACATATTTGATTAGTCAAATTACCCAAAAGATTGATGTCTCATCGTCGTGCTCGATCAGTGTCTCGTCATCTCGCTCACTCAGGAGCACGGGAGCAGCGCTAGAGGCTTGGAGGAGAAGCGTGGGTGGTCGATGTCGGAGGAGAAGCTCAGCCGACATCGGATAAGAAGTTGGGCGGCTGGGCGACATTGGATTGGTCGTCGGGAGTCGGGAAATTTAGGGAAGACGAGGGCAAGGGCTAGGTCACTCAAAATCAAGATCAAAGAAGAAGAGGGACTGAGGGGTAATAAGTTAGACGAGTCAGATCCAACACGGACAATGGTACCAGACCACAAGGGTAGGCAGAGAGCTCAGCTCCCTGCAGAAAGGCGGTGGAGGCAGCAAGGCAGTGGAGGCAGCAAGGCAGAGGGCCCTCAGTTCCCTACCTCCTAGGACAACAAAGGTTGTTAGCAGCAAGAATAGAATGGCAAAGGCAGGGGGCCTTGCTCCCCTCATGTCGAACAACAGAGAGCACAAGGGGGCACAACCTTCTGCCATCTCTGCGAAAAGTGCAGCGACTGTGGCAGCTCTGACCTGTCCTGCAAAAAGAAACAGAGACAGGGGACGAGCCCCTGTTTGCAAAGCAAAACACATGAGAAAAAAAGGGAGAGGGAGAGGGTTCTGGCCCCTCCCATACGCTGCAAGCATAGGGCGACATGGATGGACCCAGTCCTCCCACCGCACCCTCCAGCAAAAGAAAAGGCAAAGGAAGGGGCTTTGCCCTCCCTGCCAGACGAGAAGACACAACAACAGAGGGGGGGGGGGGGGGGCTCTGCTTGCCGAAGAAAGCAAGGGCAGGGACCCCGCCCCAAAGCTAAAAGAAAACACGGCAGCTGTCCGAACAAAAACAGAGGCAGGAGGTGGGTGGTGCCCCCCTGTCGACAGGAGACGACGACAGGGGGCTCGACCTCCTGTCGGCCAAACAAACAAAAGAGGTAGGGGGGGAGGAGTCCCCTGCCAACAAGGGATGATGACTATGGTGAACACATCTACAGGGTCAAATTTGCTTGCCTTCTGCACTTAATTTTTTTAGCACTTACTCCCAATCCTATCATATACAACTCATATTCTGCATTGTTTAAACTTCTTGGTTATTGCAAAAATCTTGTATAAAAGAAAATGTGAGTAAGATTAAGGACTTGAAGATACATGTGCCTAAGCGAGGTGCTAATGAAGGAGCACATACCTGGCCTGGAGACGACGTTCTTGCCGGAAAAAACACATTTTGTTCAGGAGCAGTTCCCCGATTAGGTCAATTATCTGATGATCAACTTCATCAATAACCATGCAGAGCAGATAAATAGTTGATCTTGCATGCATTGAGTGGATGCACACAAATGGTTAACTTTGTTGTAATTTTACTACAACATGTGGGTGTCATGCAAACAACACTTCAATAAATACATCTCGATCCATATAATTTCTGTTGCTTTCTTTTAAAATTTTGAACATTTTGAGAGAAGAGATGGATTGAACTAGTGAGGCATAAGAAACTACAAGAAACTAGAAAACTTAATGAGAAGCTTAGCTAATGGAGCTTTTAAATCCCCTACCTCTCAAATTAGGACACTAGTTAAACTCTTTACAGTAAATTGTGAACTCAGTTACCCACTGCTCGTGTTGTAGGAGCAGTTAGTGCACATTACCAAACCCACTGGATCATGTGTTTTCGATGAAAATTTGATATTTGGAGCTTCAAAAATTTATAAGGATTTTGGACCGTTGATTTTTCAAATGTTATAAAAACCTACCCATGTGTCAGAATCGAACACTTCAAGAGCCGATTCTTATAAAATCAAGTACATAGATCACATCTATATAGTAAGAATTTAAAAATAAATGAAAAAATCTAAAAAACTCATTTAGCATATTTTATTTAGCACTGTCACAGGATTACTTTTTTTTAATAAGCCAGTGCGACGCGACGACCCTTCCTTACCACCACAAGCTTATTTATCGCTCTGTCATGGGCATAGAACGCTTTGCAAACTCGCGACGTGCCAAGCTGCTTAAGTTGGCCAACCTAACGACCAAAGGCCACATACCAACACGTTTCCATGTACTGAATCATTTTCATTGGCCCTGTGCACCACCCCGTGTGCAGCTGCCTAGCGGAAGCTGATCAAACGTATTTTCAAATGTACATTCCATGTAGTCTATGCCGCTTAGTGCATAGTTGTCCCATACCAGCTATCACTTCTGAAAGAGGCACAAACTTTGCTTTAGCCTTGCATGCCATAAAACGTATTGCAACTCCATGCGCATGACATGGCAAAACCTTGCCACTAAATTTATAAGACCTTGCGCCCCCCAGTCCGAAGACCAGTTGATAATTGAACACCATAGCGAAGAGCACCACCCAGACTCATTCGCCCGCGCCTAGGCATTCACTCGCCTAGCTTCGAGTCACCATACTCGGTTGGAATCACCTAAGTTGATTCCTATGGGAATTAGCCCTAACCCACATGCACCCCCATGCATCCAACCGCTATGTGTGGAAACATCTTGCAAACCGAGATGTGCTTAACCAAATCTCCAAAGGCAACATCCTCTGACCTGCTGACACTTCTTAACCGAATAATGCTCCACGTCTGTGCCGCCACACAATGATGCACTAATGATGATACCGATGCCTATCGCATGCCGTGCTACCACCGCATGTTACCAATCAAGCGAACACATACGCACGTTCCTACACTCGATGCAGTTTTCACTCAATAGAGCTTTGCACTGCACATGTCCATTTCAAAAGATTGGCCCAAGAATTCTCCCCCACCCAAAATCATTATCGTCCTCGACAATGCTGGTGCAGGTAAGAACACAGTCTTCACTGATATGTAGTTTTCCTTTATACTTATCTTTGGTTTACTCTTTTTTCTCAACCTACTCAACTTGTTCTAGTTCGCATCCACCATTACCGTAACCTTTAACACATCAAGTCACTTAGACAATGGTCTTATACTTTATCAACATCGAGCATTCTCTGCTCGTGAGACCCCAGTGCAATCTCAAATATAAACGGATCATCCTCACCCGTACGACAAACTTATCATCTTGATGCTTATGGCTGAGGTGCCTTCTAACCCCAGCAAGGGTAAATCCAAGCTCTTCGTGGTCCTCACAGAGAAAGATGACCACCAATGCGTGCCACAGGGATATCTACTCCCTTAAGCACCAACTTGCAGTTTTTCACTACTCCAAACTAATCCTCAAGTGGGGGATGCCTGCTTATGTATCACTCCAATGTAGTCCTTCAAAGTGTCTTCCTAAACACTCGTCATCACAAGGGCACTTTGCCCCAATGTTGCACTCCCCTTTTTAGGCCAACACGTCGTACTTTCTCTCAGAGTCAGCAAAATGTTTCCACAGGAACCAATGAGCCACGAACAATAACTTTTTCTATATGCGCAATCCATTGAGGATCTGTCAACTTAAATGACCAAAACAATGAGCCTTTTGCTCAATGTGGGCACTTCACTAACCCACAATCTTGGGAGAGAATCTAGAAGTTTGATTGAGTGTCCCATGCCCAAAGGTGAAAATCCATTCAGTTAAATCCAACGTGCATTCTCTACCTGCACAAGGCAAACGCCACGCTCCACGTGTGAGTCTAACACACAACTGGTAGGAATATTTAGCTTATCTACGTTCTCTTAGCCAACTGAACAACAACCTTACACTTCTGCTTATCATCGACAAAATGTCCTATACCATTCTGCCAATATGTTGCTTCTGTACTTGGTCAACCACACTTCAGCTGCGCAAAATTACGTAACCAAGATAAACAATCACTGTTCTTTTCAGCGTCGCACACAATGAAGAACAAGGTTTGTGTGAATCTTTCTGTTCTGATGCTAATTTGTCACGAGCTTACTTTTTTCAATAAACCAGTGCGGCGCAATGATCCTTTCTCACCGCCACAAGCTTACTTGTCGCTCGCTTGCCAGTCGCGAAAGCTTGTAATCAGAGTGCAAGTGCACAAGTGGAAATAGAGGGAGAAGAATTGTAATCACAAAAAGCAATCACAATGAGGGTGAATAAAAGAAAGCTCAACGCATTTGATTCATTCACAATTTTGCCCGCAAACACATTACACTTCAAGTATACGGGCTGCCCCTTCGGGTTATTGATTCACCTGAACCGGGCAGCTTACATCAGACTCAACAAAAGCAAAACAAACTTTAGACACAACTTTACAATGTAAGTCACAAGAGAACATACCCATTACTATATATATCTATATATCGAACCAAAAGAAGGTTCAAAATCTATAACCAATGATGACTAATGGTTCCCTTCTTCAATCCTTGAGCATTTCATTGACCAGACGTCATATATTTGTTCTTTATAATTTATTAAATAAAAAATATGCTCTACATGACGACTTTACAACATATAGGCATGTTTTTCTAAACATGAAATATCAATAGCTTACAATGCATTTAAAATTTGCAATACAAAGTTTAATGGGCCATGATTTTTAGTACTTTAAAAAATACATCTAAACATAAAAAATTCATAATTCAAAACATGTCACTCACTAAATGAATGATAAAAATCAAATATGTAAAGTCTGGTCAATGAAAAACTCAATCGTGAAAGAAGGAACACCATCGATTTTCATTGGCCGGTCTTTCTTCCCTATATATATATATATATATATATATATATATAGAGAGAGAGAGAGAGAGAGAGAGAGAGAGAGAGAGAGAGAGAGAGAGAGTAATGGGTAAGTGCTAAATGAGTTTTTCAGTATTTTTATTTTATTTTTAAATTTCGACCGTACAGATGTGATCTATGTTCTTAATTTTATAGGGATCAACTCTTAAAGGACTCAATTTCGACACATGGGTGAGTTTTTATAAGATTCAAAAAATCAACGGTCTAAAATCTTTGTAAATATTTGAGGCTCAAAATATCATTTTTTCATCAAAAACACATAATCCAGGTGTGGATTCCTTGCAAATCGACCATGCCCAACACATTTATGGGGTCAGAACTGCGAAAAAAAACACCAAAAAGGCATAAAAACTCATTTAGCACATATCAATTTTGCACCTACCCATCTCTCTCTCTCTCTCTCTCTCTCTCTCTCTCTATATATATATATATATATATATATATATATATATATATATATATATATATATATATAAATAAGGTGACAACTTTTTAGCTAATCACCCAACTAACCAATCTTTCAAAGGGGGCTTTTCATGTTTTTCTAAATCTGACCATACAGACGTGCTCTACATGCTTGATTTTAAAAGTGTAAACTCTTGAATAATCTGATTCCGATAAGTATATTTTTATAAGGTTTAAAAAATCGAGTCTAATACTAATCTAAATGTTCAGGCTTAATTTTTTTTTACTCAAAAGAACATGATACATGTGTTCTTTCCTGTTCAATAGACCATGGCAAACATATCGTACAGACAGAAGCAAAACATGAAAAAACCCTTCAAAATCCTAATTAGCTAGAAAAGTGCGGCAAGGAACACCCTAGTTGAAACTTATATAGGGAGGCCGTTTTGACCAGATCTAACATCATGGATATTAACATGGTCAAAATAGTAAGAATTGTATATTTTTGACATAAAAATATGTTTTTTTGACATTTGAAAATTCAGTACATTATAGGCCATTGATTTTTCAACCCTCATAAAATCTGGCATAAATGTCAGAAAAACATGATCCAAAAGCCTGTTTCTACTAAACTTAATATGCAGATCACAACGGTCAGACGTGCAAAAAAAACTGAAAAAAATAAAAATATTATAATTTATCACTAGCCATTCCTTACCCACTAGGGTAGTAAACATTTCTCCACACGTGCGTGCGCGCACACACACACACACATATATATATATATATATATATATATATATATATATATATATATATATATATATTGGTGGCCATTCTTAGAACTCTACCTCGGATCAGTGAGTCCGAAAAACGGGAAGACTGGTTTGAGTGACACAAATTTAAGCATAAATATAAGAAAATAATTACAATTCAACCGATATTATATTGTAAATGCAAAGTAAATGAACGATAGACTTGTACAGCATCAAATGGAAACTGAAACTACTTATTTAAAATATTAAAAGATGAATAAAACTTATTGATCCGTCAATGAGTCAACAAAATGACTTGGTTGGATCTACACCAATAATGCATATTATATGTGTTTTGACCAGCCTCCATTGATTTGACTCATAGGATAACTCTTGCCTCGTTCCAAGTCAAACTAGTCATGCGACCCATGGGTTTGTTCAGGGTGGTCAAAATAGTATCCATCAACACACTCATTCTCTCTCTCTCTCATAGTCAAGATGGCATTAGGCAGAATCCCCTACCAGTTCATTCACTACAACAAAGCAGTAGATTAGCGACGACCACATTCCGTCGCTATGCCTCTTAGCGACGGATTAGCGACGACGAGGCGACGGTATGCTTACGTCACAAATTTTTCGACGCTAACTGGCGACGGATTTATTCCGTCGCCAGGTCCGTCGCTAATTGCGACGGACTAACGAGCGCTGTATTCCGTCGCCAATCCGCCGGTACTAAACGGCGACCACGTCTTGGCGACGGATTTACGTCCGTCGCTAGTCCGTCGCTAGCTTTATATGAATAGCGACGGATGGTTCCGTCGCTAATCCGTCGCAAACACGAAAAAAAAATTTAAAAAAATTTATTTGAAAATTAAATACCGAGAACGGTACAATTTATATTTCCTGTAAACAAAAAACAAACCACAAAAAAAATTCTATATAAAAAGAATCTACAACAAATAATCGTTCCACCTTAAAATTAACAATTTTAATTATTTACAATTCAACAATTACAATTAGGAAACATAAAAAAATAGAACTTCTTCAACACAGTTCTCTAATCATCGCCAAGATTTTGTGCGTCTTCTTGTTCATTGGCTTTATCTGTCCCTTCAGCTCCGCTACGCTGATTATCGCTATCAGCCTACACAAGAAAACAACAGTCAGTATTGATAAACAAAATATAATGAAATAAATTACACATTATATGTGATTCTATCATGTGCTCATGTGTGTTCTAAGGCAATAAAAAAACTCTATATGCGATTCTATCATGCTCATATGTGCTCTAAGGCAGGCAAAAAGTTATATATGTGATTCTATCATGCTCATATGTGTGCTAAGGCAGTCAAAAAATTGAATATGTGATTATAGCATGTTCATATGTGTTCTAAGGCAGCTAGAAAAACTCTATATGTGATTCTACCATGCTCAGATGTGCTTTAAGGCAAACAAAAAACTATATATGTGATTCGATCATGCTCGTATGTGTGCTAAGGCAGTGAAAAAATTGAATATGTGATTATAGCATGCTCATATGTGATCTAAGGCAGGCAAAGGAAAAAAAATTATATGTGATTCTATCATAAATGATATATGTTCTAAGGCAATAAAAAAACTCTATATGTGATTTTTGCATGCTCATATGTGTTTTAAGGTAGTCAAAAAACTGAATATGTGATTATAACATGCTCATATGTGTTCTTAGGCAGTCAAAATACTGAATATGTGATTATAGCATGCTCATATGTGCTCTAAAGCAGGCAAAAAAACTTTATATGTGATTATAGCATGCTCATATGTGCTCTAAGACAATAAAAAAACTCTATATGTTATTATAGCATGCTCATATGTGCTCTAAGGCAATAAAAAAACTCTATATGTGATTCTATCATGCTCATATGTGTGCTAAGGCAGTCAAAAAACTGAATATGTGATTATAACATGCTCATATGTGTTCTTAGGCAGTCAAAAAACTGAATATGTGATTATAGCATGCTCATATGTGTTCTAATGCAGTAAAAAAAACTTTATATGTGATTCTATCATGCTCATATGTGTTCTTAGGCACGCAAAAAAACTTTATATATGACTATAGCATGCTCATATGTGCTCTAAGGCAATAAAAAAACTCTATATGTTATTATAGCATGCTCATATGTGCTCTAAGGCAATAAAAAACTCTATATGTGATTCTATCATGCTCATATGTGTGCTAAGACAGTCAAAAAACTGAATATGTGATTATAATATGCTCATATGTGTTCTTAGGCAGTCAAAAAACTGAATATGTGATTATAGCATGCTGATATGTGTTCTAATACAGTAAAAAAAAACTTTATATGTGATTCTATC
The DNA here is from genome assembly GCF_984573655.1 of Nuphar pumila. NCBI lineage: Eukaryota > Viridiplantae > Streptophyta > Magnoliopsida > Nymphaeales > Nymphaeaceae > Nuphar > Nuphar pumila. The sequence goes on from NC_143262.1 coordinate 9,029,417, forward strand.
ATGCTCATATGTATTCTTAGGCAGGCAAAAAAACTTTATATGTGATTATAGCATGCTCATATGTGCTCTAAGGCAATAAAAAAACTCTATATGTTATTATATCATGCTCATATGTGCTCTAAGGCAATCAAAAAACTGAATATGTGATTATAACATTCTCATATGTGTTCTTAGGCAGTCAAAAAACTGAATATGTGATTATAGCATGCTCATATGTGTTCTAATGTAGTCAAAAAAACTTTATATGTGATTCTATCATGCTCATATGTGTTCTTAAGCAGGCAAAAAAACTTTATATGTGATTATAGCATGCTCATATGTGCTCTAAGGCAATAAAAAAACTCTATATGTTATTATAGCATGCTCATATGTGCTCTAAGGCAATCAAAAAAATGAATATGTGATTATAACATGCTCATATGTGTTCTTAGGCAGGCAAAAAGTTATATATGTGGTTCGATTATGCTCATATGTGTTCTAAGGCAGACAAAAAACTGAATATGTGATTATACCTAAGAGGGACCTGGAATCGAAGATCCCCTTTCCAGAACAGTGACCTTGATCTCATTTCGGAGAAAGGGGGCGACAGTGTCATGGAAGTAGTTATTCATTGATTCCGTAACGATCTGACGTACATCATCACCGGAAAGAATAGTCTGTTGCTTGGAGCTTATGTTGGCGCAAAAAGTCGGTGAGCCGTAACTGGAAGAAGCAATAATTGGTGAAGTGTTCATATTACTCCCAAACCCGAACACGCGACCTTTTTTGGGTTCACCTGCTGCAGTCACCCATGCTGTAGGATCAAATGATGGATGCTGAGTAGCGTCATTGCCATATCGTTCTACCATCTGTTGCTCATATGCCTCCTACAAAATAATGTTTAAAGTATTCATTAATAATTAATGATAACATTATGATAACTTGCATATATATTTCAATGATTATTAATAGAATAAATACATACCGTTGTCGTTCTCGCCTTCTCTGATACGAAGATTCCCGTGGTCTTCCGTTTATGTGTTTCAACAAACACATCCTTATATGGTACACTGCCTCCTTTTTCTGCTTCCTGCGAAGTTAAATGACAAAAGATTTAGTACACAAGTTTGCAACAATACTTATAAAATTAATATTATATATTGATGAGTTACCATTTTCTTCAGGTGGCTCCCAAATGTCTTAGATGCACCTGTGTGTAGATGGGTTTCGGGCATCTTCGATCGATTTTGTGCAGCCTTCGCAGAGCGATTTCTAAATGCATCTCCCGCCCACTTATCACACATTTCATCCCAGTAATCTCTCTTGATAGTAATAGGGCCATGACCCTTCCATAGTAATAGATCATCTACTACGCCAGATGTTTTTTTTGCTGCAGTCTTCATAGTGTGCAGCATGTCTGCAAATCGATTGGCAGCCACCTTTTGCCACACCTTCCTTGCATCATTTTCTTCCATTGTAGTTGCGAAGCGATTCGAAGCTTACAAATATTTTCAGAAAGTTAGTAGACATTACTTAAATAAATTAAATATGAAACACATTAACTATGAGGAACAACTGTATACCGCGAATCAGGACCACCATCTGTCTAGCACCTCATTTGGGTACTCTTTCCATTGAGCAACCGGCCCTGTTAGATGTTGAAGAAGTGAATTCCTAATCTCCCGTACTACTTCTTGTGGCTCAAACCTCGTGCTGCACATGAATTGTTACACAATAAATATCAATACAAAATATTTATAAGATATGCAATAATTGAAAACAAAATACTTACGGTCGATTATCGATATACACTATTCGAATGAGTCTTCTTGTGCCAGCCTGAGAAGACCCTGTTTCCTGTGTTTGCTGTTGACTTGTGTGATCAACTGGTGTAGGTGGGTCGTGTACATGCGCAACATCATCTGTAAAAAAATACATTAGAAATTCTCAGAATGCGCATTTGAACTAATCAAGCATCCAATTAGTTATATGATATACGTATCACAGGAGCCCGTGAAGATGAAGGCTGAGCCTGACTACTACTGGATGAGCGACCACTATAACCTCCACGAACCATATTCTAACAAATAACATATGTCATACAATACATTCAAATAATTCACATCAAGTGTTACAATACATTCAAGTCATTCACATCAAGCATTGCAATGCATTCAAATCATTCGCATCAAGTATTACAATGCATTCAAGTCATTCACATCAAGCATTGTAATGCATTCAAATCATTCACATCAAGTATTACAATGCATTCAAATAATTCAAATCATTCACATCAAGTATTAGAATAATTCAAATCATTCGTTGCATAAATTATAATACATTCAAATAATTTAAATGATTCACATCAAGTATTGCAATGCATTCGAATCATTCGTATCAAGTATTACAATACATTCAAATAATTCAAATCATTCACATCAAGTATTACAATGCATTCAAATAATTCGTATCAAGTATCACAATACATTCAAATAAATTTTTTAATCATTCACATCAAGTGTTGTACTACAACTATTCATTCACATCAAGTATTACAATACATTCAAATAATTCAAATCATTCACATCAAGTATTGCAATGCATTCGAATCATTCGTATCAAGTATTATAATACATTCAAATAAAATTTTTAATCATTCACACCAAGTATTGCAATACAACTCACATCAAGTACTGCAATGCATTTAAATAGAGGTTTGTAGTATAAGATTTTGCTCACTAGCTTGAGAATTCTTCCTCGTCACTAGTTTGACTTTCTTCTTCTTCTTCTTCATTGTTTGCCCATTTACTTGGTACATCATTTGGATCACATTCCTCTATGAATGTTTCGTCGGCCAATGGAGATATGACATGCATATCATGCGCAACATCGTGACCATAAGCGAAGTCATAAAAATCATTTGATTGATAGTAATCGTTGTCTTCAACTAACTCATCTTCCTGTAACTGATCATACTCGGGGTATAGTTTGGACTTTACCTTGCAAACTGCCCACCATTCATTTCTATCTAACTTTTTTATACTCGGATATAAAGTATAATAAACTTGTTGAGCTTGCGAGGCTAATATGAATGGTTCATATGTTCCAAACCTGAATTTATGATTCACCTCCACAATGCCCGAAGCTTTGTCGAGTCTTGTTGCAGTTGGATCAAACCAATGACACTTGAATAAAGTTACCCTGTTATTCATGCCTAAGTAAGTCAACTCCATTATTTCCTCTATAACACCGTAGTAATCATGTTCATTTTCACCATAGCTGCTACCCTTGACACACACACCACTATTTATCGTTGATTTGTTTATACCGTAATCTTTTGTATGGAATCGATAACCATTTACGATATACCCATTGTAGCATTGCACAACTTTGGTCGGACCATTTTCTAAATCACATATTCCTTGATCTTTAACATCACCATGGCGAACCTACGCACAGACATAAACAATGATTGTGATCACGATCAATTAAGTAACTTAGTGTTGTTTATAAGTACAAAATTTATGTTAGCTTCTTTACCAACTGTTTCAACCACTCCACAAACTTAGTTTCACGTTCTTTTTGTACTTCTGCATCAGTGAGATGTGAAACTTCGCTTTGCAACTCTAAATCAAATCGTCTGCAAACCACAAATACTTATATTACCGATCCATGTATCCACATATACAACATAAAAGGATTTATAATTGAGTTGCATATACATATACTTACTCGATGTATGGGTCGATCACTGAGCAATTAAAAAGAATATAGATGTGTGCTGCATCTTGCTCTCGATCTGTCAATAGCCTTGATCGGCAACTACCAAATGCATGCCCAAGTGGTTGAAATATCGACAACTTGTCAGCTACAATTATTTGTTCTCCATCATCGTTACGGGGCGGGCATGTGTAATGTGTTGGGATATAAGGTTCGAAGTACATAGATGAGAAATTTGAAATCTCTTCTAAAGTGTACGCCTCACAAATAGAGCCTTCTACTCTTGCTTTATTACGAACCTTTTTTTTAGGTCGAACATGCATCTGACAAGAATATATATTTCAAATTTTAAATATCTGTCATTAAAGAGACAAATATAAAAAAACATATACCTTTCAAATGGGTACATCCATCGATATTGCACAGAGCCACCAACCCTTAGTTCATATGACAGATGTATGATCAAATGTTCCATAACATCGAAAAATGCTGGCGGAAATATCTTTTGTAGCAGACAAACAGTAGTGATGACAGAGTCCTCGAGATTCTTTACATCTGATACTACGACCTCCGATGCGCACAATGTTCTGAAAAATCTGCTCAACTCAGACAATACCCCCCATATAGGTTTGTCTAACATATCATGGAATGCTAGGGGTATCAATCGTTGCATAAATATATGACAATCATGGCTCTTCAACCCATATAACTGTCCATCGTCAATCTTCACAGCCCGAGCAATGTTAGAGACATATCCATCTGGAAATCTCAGTTGTCTCAACCATTGACATACATGTTTTATTTGATCAGGTTCGAGCACGTACTTTGCCTTTGGTTTCAGTACTTTGCCATTATACTCTTTGAGTTTCAATTCTGGTCTTTTACATATTAATTTTAAATCCATACGGGCCTTCGGATTATCCTTCGTTTTTCCTTTAATATTCATTACTGTATTGAACACATTATCAAACACATTTTTCTCTACATGCATCACATCCAAATTATGTCATATCAATAGGGTCGGCCAATACGGTAGTTCCCAAAAAATAGATTTCTTCATCCAATTGTGATCCTTCTCAAATCCACGGAAGGGTGTAGGACTGAGGGCATCTGTTAATACATCTGAAAAGTATGACAATCTTTTAGAATTTCTATGCCAGAAAATCTTCAGGATGGACCTTCTGTTTCAGTTGTGCCTACTTTAAACGCATTCTTTTGTCGTCGGAACGGATGATCGCTGGGTAAAAATTGACGATGACACTCAAACCAGCAAGGCTTCCTTCCATGCCTTAATCTAAAAGCTTTGGAATCCTCCATGCAGTACGGACAAGCCAACCTCTCATGTGTGCTCTAACCAGATAGCATACCATATGCAGGGAAGTCACTAATTGTCCATAGAACAACGACCTTCATGTTGAAATTTTGTTTTTTGTGGGCATCATACGTGGTAACACCGTCATCCCACAGTACTATTAGTTCATCGATCAATGACCTTAAATATACATCAAGATTTTGGCTAGGTGAGGTCGGACCAGGGATCAACAGAGACAAGAAAAGATTTGGACGTTTCATGCACAAGCTTGGTAGAAGGTTGTATGAAGTTACAAATACTGACCAGCATGAGTATGAAGTTGATCTACCCCCAAATGGATTAAATCCATCTGTACATAGACTGAGTCTAACATTTCGTACTTCCATTGCAAAGTTCTGATGAGTACGATCAAAGTGCTTCCAAGCTTCAGCGTCAACAGGATGCGTGATCTTGTTTTCATCGTGTCAAACTTTATTTGCATGCCATCTCATGTGTTTAGCTGTCCTTGAAGACATATACAATCGCTGCAATCTAGGAGTGATAGGAAAGTAACGGAGCGATTTGTATGAAACTTCCTTTGATCTCGTGCTACCATTGCCTCTTGTCTTTGGCTTGAACCGAGGATGCCCACATGACGGGCATGATATGTTGTTTTCCTGATCCTTGAAATACAACATGCAGTGATTTGGACAAGCATCAAATTTTTTGTAACCCATACCTAGAGCGTTGACCATAACTTTCGCACGATAGAAATTTTGTGGCAATTTCTCATCTTTGGGCAACATACTCTTCACAATCATGCACAAACGGTCAAAACATGATTGACTCAAATTATACTCGGACTTCAAATTCATTAGTTGAAGAATTGCAGACAAGATAGTGTGACTCTCACAACCATTCCAAAGTGGCTCATCAGCATCTCTAAGTAAATCATAAAATCTACTAGCTGCATCGTTTGGTGATTCTTCATCTACGGCAGTTCTTACATCACTAGAACTCATAGCAGAACACAGTTCTGTTCCTGCGGCATCAAATATCAAATCCGTATATGGATTATCGTGCACCATATTCACCCGTGCATCAAAATCGTTTCTAAATTCTTCTCCATGAAACATCCAGTTCTGATAATCACTCACAAAACCCTTCCTGTATAGGTGATGTCTAACGCTATGGGGTTCTACAAATCGATTATTCTTACAAATCTTGCAGGGACACCTAATCTGACTTGTAGGATCCACTGTACTGACACTTGTCGTTGCAAATTCAATAAAACTGTCAACACCATCCATATATTCATGCGATAACTCATTGTCCACTATCCTACGGTACATCCATTCACGGTTTGTAGTCATTCTGTCGTATGATGTTACGAATAATATCCTAACGAATTAAAAGAAAATAATCAGAATGCTACGATGAAGAAAATATCAAATTTATCATGCAATATACTATGTCAAACAATAACACGAATTTTGATGCATGCATTGATAACTTAATATTTTCATGTGCAAACTATTAATGACACGATACAATCATTTGAAGCATGCTTTTATTATAAAATTTCACATGGAAGTCAAAATCAAATTGAAAGTAACTACATGCAAGCATTGATACAATTACATCAAACAGTGCAATACATCGTAATCATTCATATCAAACAAATGACAAACATGTACCTGCAGCAAACACACTTCAATATCTCACTAACTACTACCATGCTTAGCATGGACTCCGTACTCCAAAAATAAGAACATTTCCATATTCATACATTAAAATCATGCTCAGCATGATCTTCGAACTCAAACAAAGCAACCCTAAATATCAACAACTAAGTGAGTGTGTGAACAATAAAGTGTTACATCTAATAAATTAAATAACATGTGATACGCTTGCATCACTTACTCACCACGAGTATTTACTCGATTTGCATTGTTTTTGTCACTTACTTACCACAGGTGGCTGAGCACGAGCTGGTTCCGTTGAAAAATCTGCACAAAAAAATGCAGTTTTAAAAAAAAGTTGCCACAAAAAAAGGAAGCTGTTCCGGCAAGGGGTCGACTCCCCTGCTGTTCCGGTAGAGGGTCGACCCCCTTACGGAACATAGGGGGTTAACTGACCCCTAGCATTTCCGCCAGTGAGTCGACCCCCTGCCGGGGTCGACCTGTCGGAAAGGCAGGGGGGTCGACCCCCTGCAGGAAACGTAAGGGGTTAACCCCCTGCCTGTTCCGACATGGGGTTAACCCCCTGCCGGAAAGGCAGGGGGGGTCGACCCCCTGTAGGAAAGGCAGAGGGGGTTGACCCCCTGCCGGAAACGCAAGGGGTTAACCCCCTGCCTGTTCCGACATGGGGTTAACCCCCTGCCGGAAATGCAGGGGGGGTCGACCCTCTGCCGGAAACGCAAGGGGTTAACCCCCTGCCTGTTCCGGCATGGGGTTAACCCCCTGCCGGAAAGGCAGGGGGTCGACCCCTCATGCCAACCCCTGCGTTTCCGGCAAGGCAAAGGGTTAAACCCCCTGGCTTTACGGCAGAGGGTTAACCCCCCTACTGTAAAGGCAGAGGGTCGACCCCCCCTGCCGAAAATGCAGGGGGTCAACCCCCCCTGTCGTAAAGGCAGGGGGTAAGGGGGGGTCGACCCCCTGCCTTTTCGGCAGGGGGTCGACCCCCCATGCCGGAAATGCAGGGGTTAAACCCCTGCGTTTTTGGCATGGCAGGGGGTTAACCCCCCTGCCGGAAACGACGAACGGCGGGCGAACCTGTCTCCGGACCGGGGAATGCGTCAGTCGGGTGGGCAACGGCTCGGGCGGAACGCGGGGCGACAGGCGGCGGGGCATTGGGCGGCGGAGGAAGGCGTCGGGCTGCGTAGGGAGGGCGGGAAAGAGGAAACAGGAAAAGAGGGAAAAGGTCTTCTGATCAGATTTACGCAAAAATTAGCGACGGATTGGGCGACAGAATAATTCCGTCGCTAAGCCGGCGTAAATATATACAACTCCTTAGCGACGGAATATGTCCGTCGCTAACGGCGTCGCTACGTAGCGACGGAAAAATGCCGTCGCCCAATCCGTCGCTAACCGCAGCGTGTTGTTGCGACAAAAATGGTCTGTCGCTAAGCCGTCGCAACGTAGCGACGACTTAGCGTTGAAATATTTTCCATAGCTACATCTGTGAATATCACGAAACTTCGCGACGGATTAGTGACGCTCGCTAAGCCGTCGCTAATTGGCGACGGAAAAATGCCGGCGCTACTATCCATCGCTAATTGACATTTTTCTTGTGGTGATTGACCAATTAAATCTTGTAGTTTGTATACAAAAAAATAAATAACCCTTCTATCAAAGGTTGCCCCTCTGGGGTGATTATCATAATAGGCATCAACTTTTGAATTGCAATTTTTAACTTAAAAATATTGTTCTTCATGTAAGACCCACAAATTTTCAGTCAACTTCTAAATAAAATTCATGAGGCATTTTTAGGTGAAAATAACATTTATACTCAAAATGTGAAACAAATCAATTTCTGCGAGCCATATATACTTAAGATATTTGTATCTTCACGAATATATGCTCAAATCGTCAGGAAGTCATAACTTCTTTCCTAAATAAAATCAAGAGATTTGTACGAACCAACTTTTTTAGTTACGTAAATACGAAGAGAACAGCGTACTAAATTTTTTTTGAAAAAAAATCACCGAAAACCTAAATTTTTTGTGGGACCCACGGAAATGTTGGTGGGACCCACAAAAATATTCTTTAGAAAATATCTGATGGGACCCACAAAATATCCTATAGAATTTTCATGTAGGCCCCACATGAAGAGAAACCTTGTGGAAAATTCTGAGAAAGGTAAGAAGAGGAAGGAAGGCTCTGAATTTTTCTAGCTTTTTTCTAGAAAAATCAAGAAAGAGGAGGTTGTTTAAGGGCTAAGCAACCTTGCCTATAAAAAGAGGTGACCCACCTTTAAAAAAATCGACGTCTCCTTTTGTCTCCTCTTTCTCTCTCCTAAACCTCACCTACCTAGCCTAATAGGTCTGAGCCTGCCTGACCTGGTCCAAACCCACTTGACTTGACTTGAACCTAGTTGGGTTTGAAGTCAAAGTCAAAGTCCGTTTTGGTCCCAAACTTTGGTTTGATTTTCTAAACCCAGACCCAACCAACTTGAGCTAAGTCTGAACCTGCTAAATCCAGTTGACTTGAACTGAACCCAGTTTGGTTCAAACCACTTAGGTTTAGCAGCTTGACCTGCTCTTCCTCTTTCTCAACTAGGTCAACCTCATTTGACCTAGTCTAACCTCTTAAAGAAAAGATTGAACCTCGTTCAAAGTTGTCGAAGTATTCCAGAGCCGTTTCTTTCGCGATTTGAAGTAAGTTCGCTTCGTTGATCCATCTCTCACAAGTATTTGCTTGTTTGTATATAGCATATACCTACTAAAGTTATATCTCACCCTAGTCTCTGGTTGAGCTCTCTAGAACACTTTGGTATTCACGCGCTCGCCTTGTGACTATCGTATGTTTGAATACGCAGTATATGCATTCTTAAAAATAGTATCTCACCCTAGTTCTTGGTTGATCCCTTTAGGACACTTTGGTGTTCACGCGCTTGCCTTGTAACTATAGTTGAATGCTGATTCTCGCATATATTGTCTTGAGATTGTCGTCACGTCTTATATCGCAAAGGCTCCTGCTTAAATATAATTTACCATTCGTCGTTGCGTCGTATGATGCCAAGGCTCCCTGCTTTCTGTAATTTTTTATTATACCTTTAAATTACCCATTTTGTCTTGTCGTCACGTCGAACGATGCCAAGGCTTTTCTACTTTCTGTAAATATATATGCAAAATATTTTATTCGGTTTCACCCCTCCAACAATAAGTATATGCATTCATTTACACTACTACCATATAAAACACAGACTTCTGCTTATACTAAATATATGACGCGTAAGTGAGCATTCAAATAAAGATCAACTTCAAATCGCCAATGTGATTCTATTACCGCTCTTCGATCAAGATTTTGCTTGACGAATGAAGCTCCTATTGGAAAGGCTTCGCTTTTGCGCAAAATTGTTTTTTCATAAAAACTAAGTCATTTGAGTATCGTCTGACTATGACTCATGGTTTCAATCAACCTTGATGGATGCAAAGTACGTACAACAATGCACATCCATTTTCTGAGTTAAAGCGAAGCGATTTCTCCGTCAAAGAGGGGAAGTGCTGCTGAAAATTCTGAAAAGAAGCTCTTCGAGCTTAAAAAAATCACACGCTTTCTCATTCAAAGAGAGGGAGTGCTGCAACTTTTTTTGAAGAAGCTCAACCAAGCTCTAAAAGAGTAGAGCATGTTACTCCATTATGCAGATGAGGTGCTGCCTATATGCGCTCAGTACTTTCTATAACGTAGAAAGGTTAGACTCACTCCTATCGTCAAAGCGGAGGAAGTGTTGTCGAAATGGTTGGCAGAAGAGATGCCGAAACCAATTAATTGCCATAAATATGCCCTATTGTTGGAACGCTGCTAGAAAGACCCGTTTTCATGTTTTCCTGTAAGGACACTTCACTCATAAGGACCGTTGAGCCAGAGTAGTTGTTGTGCCTTGACTAGGGAAATTACTTGTTGCGATGAAACACGCCGAGCAGTCGATCCAAGAGAGATCGAGTCATATACATGCACATAGATACTGTTATACAACTAGACTCATAAGGACCGTCATGCTAGAGTACATTGTCCACCCGAAGAGGTGAGATGCTCGTGATGGCCGAAGAGCCGAGAGCTCAGTTAAGCATGCATATGAATCAGACTTAAATGTGTCATGAACCCCGTGGCTGATGGCCATGTTAGGGGGGATTACTGAATGGGGTTGGGTGCATATATCCTCAGTGCGAGAAGCACTGGCTTGTCCGAATGACAAGATCATATCCGACAAGTAACAGCTAGACCGACAGACCCCTTCAGGACTTGCTCATCGTAGAAGATGGTGATGGTACATCTTGAGTGACATATATTTGATACTGAACCTGACAGAGTTCAATGAGACCTCAGTCACTTAAGGGGTTTGAGGTCGTGGTTATCCTTAAGATCTAAGGATTGAACCCAACTACTGCAAGTAGATGATGCATCCGAATTGGCCTCTGGGGTATCTAAAATACATAGAATAATCAACCCCCAGAACGTCACGTTGATGCCTGGACAAAGTGTTCTCCCGTGTACCAAGGAGTGAAATGTTAATATCGAAACAATGCATTAGCTCTAGGTTCAACGATATATTGAATGTATGAGTGGATGAACATTGTTGTGTCAAGTCCTGCATAACTTTATGAAAGATGTCATGATCGGTATACTACTGGACCAATTGGGCAAAGACTCATATAGCATCCGCACGACTAAGTGAAGCCCAAGAAACTCGCCCTTAAATTCGTGGGATACAGATGTGCCAAATATGAAGACTTGAGCTCGACATCCCTTTGAGACCCAAAAGAGGTCAATGCTAAGTCATGGAGACTTGTGCAGATATTCAATCACAACTCTAGAGAGGCTTGCGCTAAGTCATGAAGACTTGAGCGAACATTCAACTCATAGCCCTGAGGAGACTCTTGCGATATACGCTAAGTCGTGGAGACTTGAGCGTTGTTATTGCGAACTGTGACCCTAAGTGATCAACACATTTACTTGAGTTGAATGGATGTACAATTGTTTGCTTACCGGACCATCAGTGGTTCTGACCCCGTTTAATGAGAATTTTAGGTGTTGGACCTTCGTTGCGATATGCGGAGCAAGGCGACATCGAGTTTCAGGGTTTCTCTAGACAGAGTTGTACTGCTTTCTTTTATTGAACCAATACTGCTTTTCAAGCAGTTATGTTTGTAATAAACAAGTAGTTTTGATAAATAGAACACCTTGGTTGTCAATGGGTGCTTGGCGACATACCTGTGACTCGCTCAATGTTTTCTAAAACCGATGACTCGAAGAAAAAAAAATTATGAAAATTTTAACTTAGCTTTGTTTTGGAAATCCGGGATGTTACACTTCTTCAACTCTTGTAAAATCTTACACGTTAATAACATGATTCAAACAAATGTATGGATCACATCTAGGTCAGATGTACCAAAAACATTATTATTTTTCAAATATTATAGTTTTTTTATTTGAGGGTTTCTTACCGAAAATAGTAAATACTTTATATATATATATATGAGTGCAAATCATTTTTTTATATCAATGAAAACTGAAATATGAGAACGAGATTATAAGAACTAGAAATATAGGCATTTCCAACCTTTTTTTTTGCAAATCCAATTTTATATATATATATATATATATATATATATATATATATATATATATATATATATATATATATATATATATATATATATATATATGGAGGTTACTCTACCACTAGACACATTCAATTGATTGAAATTACCAAATAACCTTAAAGCGGTGGCATTTTTTAAAATTTTGTGATTACTTTATTGGGTTAAAAGGTAAAACACATTTAAGTGGGAGAAACGCCTTTTTCAATTGGTGAAATTATTTATTGTGGCTGAAGGGCATCTTGTGAAATTCTCTTTCAAAATATATTTAACCCTCGCTCTCTCTATCTTTTAGTCACTGGAACGTGAGAACAGGAAATATGAAAACTAATGTGTGAACCACAATTTTCATGATTTTTTTGTTCTTCTCTTGAATCTAACCTACGGATGTTATCTACATTCTTGGTTTTATAAGAATCCTATCTTGAAATAATTCTACTGAAGCATAAAGGAAGATTTTTAAAGGCTTTAAAATAGATGGCTCATAATCTTCATAAATATTCAAGCCATTCAAAAATCACATTTTTTCATTGGAAATACATGATCCAATGGTTGATTCTTAGCAAATTCACCATCCCAAACCAATCTACATGATTGGATTTGAAAAAAAAAAGGGTTGGAAATGCCCATATTTCCAGTTCTTATAATCTAGTTCTCATATTTCAGTTTTCATTGATATCAATGAGAAATATCTCATCGGTGTACATTTTTAAATAAATTTCACTGTATGGATTTGATTCAAAGTACTTAAGTAAACACAAAAAGTAACAGTGTGGATTACACAAAAATATAATCATAAAAAGGAGGCCTTTTGCGTCCAAATTATTATATTAAAACATGATTTGCCCACCACGCATGCTGAAGGCCCAGGATCGAATCCCTCTTCCACATGGGGCCGCTGTTATTCTGGTAGGGGTCTTCCTAACCCCAGCTTGCCTTAAAAAAAAAATGATTTGCACTATGCCCCAGTGGCGGAGCCAGGGGTGGGCGGTCGCCCATCCCAGAATTAGAAACCGAGTCGAAATATGATACGACTCAGGTCTTCTTCTTCATTCCGCACGATTTGGTGGTTGCATTCTTTCCTTGTGAATGCTTGTCGAAGAAGATCAGAGCAGGGTGGTGCAGGAGGGGAGATCAAGCCTCCCTGTGATACAGAGTACCCTATGACACCCAGACGCAGGAGACGGTGGACATGGGATGGAGCCAGCCGAGGGAGTTGCTCCGCCTCATGCTGTGGCGAGGACCGTCCCCTCCGAGAGGGAGCTGAGGAGGCACCTCAGTTGGAAGACCTTCGGCTTGCTGCTGGATCACCACCGAGAAGGAGGTGGCTCAACTACCAAAACAGGCTTTCGATCTCGATCTATGATCTTCACCACCACAGAGGCTTCGAGCCATTGCGCCACCGATAGAGGTCGATCATCACCACCCGAAGTCTGCCCACCCAACGAAAAACTTCTGGCTCCGCCACTGCTATGCCCATCTATAAGGTCTCATCAACTTGAAAATGCATGAAAAGGTAAGACTGATCCCATGTACCTAGTGGCTTTGGTGGGTTCTATCTGGTTGCCGCCTTAGTTTGGGCGTCATAAGGCTGGTTCAGCTGTAGCCGGGACCAGTTCAAGAATGATGCCCTAAGCCCTCACCATCTACAAACAATTCCACTGGGTCTGGACCACGTGGATATGCAATGCCTGCCTCTGATCACCTTACATCTAGGGCTGGACTATAGGCCCAACCCAGTTAGTGGACATGCTTGACCAGGCTGTTGACGAGCTGGGCCTGGTCAAGCCTGACCAGTTGACCAATGGGTCGGGCCTAAGCCTGCTTCGGGTCGGGTCTTGGTCTAATACTATGGCCATGGCCCGCCTGTTTAGCCCATGGGCCAAATTTGAGCCGGGACGGGCTATTCATGTTATTCTACATTAATTTCCATGAATGCAAAGTTTTTTTTTTTTTAGTACAATTTTGAAAAATGCAAATTAAAAAAAGGAATCCAAATTCAGGGCAATCGAGGCTGGGTCCATCCTAAATTGATCCCGTTCTAGTCGAAGACCTGACCAATTCAGGGCACTCTCAACTGGCGGTGCAACTAGATCGTATCTCTGTCCTCCAATTTGGATCCAATACTTTATTTTCAGATACAGTTCACTACAAATATGATCTCAGTGTATGTTTTGATAAGGAGCGGATTTGGTCAATTGGATTATTTTCAAATTCAGGTTAGATTAGTATCGGTATTTTATGTGAGAACTATGTCCAGATTTGGATCAAATCTGACCTCTTTGTACGTGTAAAAAAGCTTGGTTTTAGTCTTCTTAAGGGGGCGATCGTTCAGCCCCTTTCGTAGGAAAGGGTCCCACCCTGTCATATGAAAGGGGGCTGAACCAAACGTACGTGTGAAAAAAGATCAGTGGGGCCTGCAGAAATTGATGCAGCAGCCCCGACCCCTTTCGTAAGAAATCGGCATCCCCCGTCCCCACCCCACTGGGAACAGCTTTCATGTGTGAGGGTTCTCCTTCGAGATCGTGTGAAAGCCGTGTCCCATGGAGAGGGGGACTAACAGACGCCCTGTTAGTGTTACCATCTATATTTGGAATCTGAATTCGACCTTCATCTTTTTTGCCATGAAGGGCGAGAAAATCACTCTCGGGATCAGAGACCTAGTTGCGCTGGCTAAGCCTGTTGTACTTATGATTGCCTTTTCGACGGTGTAAACCCGTGGCACACCCCTTGCCCTCGAGAAGTCCCCCGTCAAGTCAACTGGGCAAGTACCCATTGACTTTTTTCCCTTGTCCTCATTAATGCATGAGGTTGACAACTTATGAGAATGAAACCCTGCATCTTTGGCCCCTTCCACTGCACCAGACCCCTTGAGAGCAATTCAACCTTGATTGTTTTAAATTTTGATTGCACAGATGGGATCTATACAATTAGAGATCAGCTCTGGGAGTGTTTAATTATGAAACGAGTGAGTTTTTATCAGGTTTGAAAAATCAACCATCGAAAATCTTTATAAAATTTTAAGGTTTCAAATATCTTTTTTTAATCAAAACACACCATGGGCTAGGAATTAAAAAAAAAAACTCATTTAGCATTTTCGCATTTTTCTCATATATATATATATATATATACACACACACTAAAAAAAAAGGAAGTAGCATTGAACCCCCTTTTCATCGGACAGAAATTGGAAGTGCGGAAGTGTTTTGTAAAAACATCTTAAGGCTTGGTTTCTGCCCAAGCGGCGGTCAAAACCACCGCTAAAGACGTTATTCACGTGCACTGCTGATGATTGCACACATGATCAACAATGCAAATTCGTCTTATTTAAGTAGGACTTTTTTGGGTGTTTGATGATACACTCTGCTTACTCTCTCTCTATATATAGATGCATATATATTTATTTATTTGCTATAATCAATTATAAATACAATCAACTTAGCAAAGTGGTTCCTTTTGGATTTTTTCCCCTCAAATCTAACACCATATATGTGTTCTACATGTTTTATTTAGTGGAAACAAGCTTTTGGATTGCCACAATCAGGCCTCTGCATGATTTTTTATGAGTTGAAAAAAATGATACATTCATCGCTATTGATTTTTGAATGGGCCGATTCTATGTACAATTTATTATAGCAACTATATATATATATATATTGTAGGATCCGCGCTAACTATGACACCATGCTAAATAAAACATTTTATCAGATTTTTGGTGTTTTTCTGAAATTCTAAATCTTTAAGATGTGTTCAAGATGAGTGATTTATTAGAAATCGACACTTGGATCCTGCATTTTCGATGAAAAAATGGTTTCCTAAGCCTCAAAAATTTATAAAAAAGTATACCACCTTGATTTTTGAAACCTCATAAAAACCTAACCCACATCCGAATCAAATCCTTCAAAAAATGATTTCTATAAAAAACAAGCATATAAATAACTTTTGTATGGTCAGAATTTTGAGAAAACTTCAAAAATCTGATAAAATGTTTCATTTAGCAATGTGCCATATTTAGTACGAATCTTGTATTATATATATATATATACAAAGAGAGTAATGGGTACATGCTAAATGAGTTTTTTAGGTTTTTTCCATTTTATTTTTAAATTCTAACCATATCGATGTGATCTATGTGCTTTATTTTTATAGGAATCAGCTCTTGAAGTGTACGATAATGACACATGGGTGGTTTTTGTAACGTTCAAAAAAATCAATGGACCAAAATCTTTATAAATTTTCAAGGCTCAAAATATCATTTTTTTCATCAAAAACACATAATCTAGGTATTGATTCCTCATAAATCGACCATGCCCAACACATTTATGGGGCTCAAAACTGCAAAAAAAATAAATAATCAAAAGAGCAGAAAAACCCATTTAACATGTATATATGTCTATGAGTAGGTGGTAGCTGCCTAGCACTTCTCTGCCTATCGTGTTTTTTCAAGAGTTTTTCATGTTTTCTTGAAGTCTGACTATGATGCTTGATTTTATAGAAAATTGAATCTTGGATCATCCAATTCCAACATCGCAAGTAGGTTTTTATAATATCTAAAAATCATTGATATAAATTTTTATAAATATTAAAAGCTGAAAAATCATATTTTTTAATAAAAAAATGTTTTAAATACCGTTCCTTGCAAATCAACCATACAGAACACATCTGCAGGGTCCAGATTTGCTAAAAACATGATGCTAGAAAAGTGATAGGAGGGGATGGTCCACCCCCCTTGTCCTCTCTTTCAAAATCTGTATCTTAGACATGTTTTTTAGCAAATCCTACCATATTGAAAACACATGAATAAACAATTAAATCAAAGTTTTTATATATGTAGGTAAGATTTTATAATATTAAAATTTTGAAAAATTTTAGAACTGCTGAATTTTTATCCTTGCAAAATCTAATTTAAAGTTTGATCAAGAGTTTTTTTTTTAATGTTTTGGACCATGGAGATCACATTCATACGACCAGATTTGCTAAAAAAAACATATCTAACATACAAACCTTGAAGGGGAGGACAAGGGGACTCTCTCTCTCTCTCTCTCTCTCTATATATATATATATATATATATATATAGAGAGAGAGAGAGAGAGAGAGAGAGAGAGAGAGAGAGAGAGAGGTACTCCCTGAACCCTAGCATTACTCCGAACATTTGACATTTGATCCGGTATAAGAACGACCATTGGCTGGTAGCAAGGGTGCAAACGGATCGGATATGGACAAACATTTGATTCGGGATAAGAACGACCAGTCCCTTGGCTGGTAGTAAGGGTACAAACGGATTGGATATAGACTGCAAGCATGATTCAGTCCATATCCGATCAGTTTGCACCCTTCCTACCAGCCAAGGGACTGGTCGTTCTTATACTGGATCAAATGTCAAATGTTTGGACTCTTTTGGTTTTTGTTTTCTTTAACTTGCTTTATTTTTTTTAATTTTTCTGCTAGTAAACCACTCGGACCACGAGAGACGGTACTTGGGTTCTCTGTTGCTAACCGTTACTTTTGAAAATTAACCAAGAGAATTCAAATATTCAACGGTCAATATTCAAACCACAGGACCCATCTATCCTTGCACCATTTACTGAACTTCAATGCCCTCCGGGTTCCAGCTCATTTTTGACGAAATTGTCCATCCAACAAATGCCACAGTACGAAGGATCAAAATTATCACGGCTCAGCGCCTTGACTTTTTAGTCAATGACTAAATGCTGTTTTAGGGAAACACCTAGTTGGGAGCAGTCGAGATAGCTGAGCCGAGCCGAGCCGAGCCGAGCCGACCTGAACTGGATGTGGTGTTTGCCATTCTCATGATTCCATTAGCATGCAGGGGCTCTCCTCATCTGGTAAGGATGACTTGTGAATGTTACTAAGTTGAAGGGTCGTCATGAGCCGGAAACCGATAAGCGGCATCCCTTATGGCCGGCCGGTAAACTTATATTGTCGAAGCTTGGCTTGTTTTGCTCAATATGATCTCGACTCCGAAGTCAGCTTTTGCCCAAGCTGAGCTAAGATAATAGTAAAGGAAGACAAGGTGAGCCCGAACTTGAGCGCCTTGGCTTAGTTACCGGCCAAGAACAAATTTTAATTTGTAACGATTCAACGAGAGGTCTTGACTGGCGTGTAACGTGTTCTCAAATTTGAGGGGTAATTCTGTAATTTCCAAACTCAAGCTCCTCTCTTCCCTTCCTTCCTACCCGCATCCCTCCCGTCCCGCGTCCGGATGTCGTATAAAACGAGAAGTGGAAGAAGCAAAACCAAACGAGACTCGATTTTGAAGCCTCTCGGCCGAGAGAATCGATCGTCATCTTCGTCGATGATATCTTCGTGGAGAATCCGGATGGGATCTGGGGGGAGAAAATCCGGCCAGAATCCGGCCGGAAAGGCGAGGCCGGCGTCGTTCGAGAGCACCGAGATCGTGATACCGATCGGATTCCGGTGCCCGATCTCGCTGGACCTCATGAATGACCCGGTGACGCTGTGCACCGGAATCACCTACGACCGGCAGAGCATCGAGACGTGGCTCGACGCAGGAAACCTCACCTGCCCCGTCACGAAGCAGCCGCTGCAGAGCACCGACCTCGTCCCCAACCACGCGCTCCGCAGGATGATCCAGAGCTGGTGCGTCGAGAACCGGTCCTCCGGAATCGAGCGGATTCCGACTCCCCGGATTCCTGCGACCCGGTTGCAGGTCGCCGAGATCCTCTTGCGGATCGAGTCTGCGGGCAGCCGGGGCAGCCCGGCGTCTTTCGCCGCCGAAGTGGATCGGATCCGGATGCTGTCGAAGGAGAGCGAGCGGAACCGCCAGTGCGCGGCAGGAGCCGGCGCCGGCGCCGTTCTCGTGGCGGCGTTCGCGGACTTCTGCGATCGGTTCTCGGACTCGGACTCGGACCCGGACCCGGCCGCTGCGGTGGAGGCCGCCCTCGCGGCGCTGACGGCCGTGGGCCCTCTCGACTCGGGGTCTATTTCGCACGTGTGGACGCGCTCTTGCATGCGCCGGCTGGCCAGGGTGCTGCAAGGGGGGAGCCTGGAGGGGAGGAGGAACGCGGCGTTGCTGATGAGGGAGATTTTGGAAGGAGATGAGGGGAAGGTTCTAGAAGGAGACAACCGGAAGATTCTAGAAGCGTCGGAGATGGTGGAGGGGCTCGCGAGGGCGGTCCGGGAGCCGATCTGCCCGGCGGCGACGAGGGCGTCGCTCACGGCCATCTACCGGATGGCGTCCGCGAGCGATCGGATCGTGTATCGGGTTGTGGAGTCCGGTCTGGTGCCGGTGCTCCTGGAGATCCTCCCGGGCTGCGAGCGCGGGGTGTGCGAGAAGGCGCTGGCGGTGCTCGACCTGGCGTGCTCGGCGGAGGAGGGGAGGCAACGGACCTGCGCACACGCGCTGGCCGTGCCGGTGCTGGTGAAGAAGATGTGCAGGGTGTCGGAGCTGGCGACGGAACTGGCGGTGTCGGTGGTGTGGAGGCTGTGCAGAGGGGCGAGGGACGAGGGCGTGTCGGTGGAGGCACTCTCGGTGGGGGCGTTCCAGAAGCTGCTGTTGCTGCTGCAGGTCGGATGCGGGCAGCGGACCAAGGAGATGGCCACGGACCTGCTCAGGATGATGAATGCGTACAGGGACAGGTCCGAGTGCGTGGACTCGGGGGACTTGAAGGAGCTCAAGAGGTCTGCCTGAGGACTGAGGTTGAGCTGTCGCTCATTCGGTTAGATGGGGTCTCCTTGCTTTCATGGTTGCATGTGTTTGTTGATAATGGGTATTATCTTTTATCTTCATTTATGAAGATTTATAGATGATTTTTTAGAGAGGTGGGTGACGGTGATGTACAGATCCACTTTTACATATTACACTTAAAATACGTTCGAGACGCCGTATTGGGGATTTGCTTTAGATGTCTATTTGAACTTGGGATACACGTACGGTTCGTGGGGGGTTTTCTGTTACAGAGTTGGCTGAACTCTTTTTCCTTTTACCTTTGGGATGTTGCGTTTTCTACATATTTATAGAGATATTAACGAGAGGATGAAAGAAGTTTGTTCAGCTTCATGAAGCCTTTAGATTTCATGTTTCATTAAGAGAGATCCGCGCTCCAAATGGGTCCAACTCTTGTCACCCAGGATACACGCTCCAAATGGGTGCCATTGTGAGTAAGTAGAGAAAATGGGAGCCGAAACCCAACCAGCATAATTTTAAGTGTTTTAAAATACGAACTTTTACTCAAAGGCCCACATAAAAATACTTGGGAGGGTTGTATCGTGTCAACCAGTCAGTATCAGTCAAAATAATAGTTAGAAACCTATCCAAATATATTATACTAGGTTAGGTCGAATTTGTTGACCCAGATACTATTCGGGTTGGTACGTTTAATCCATGTCCTGAAAATTCAGATTGGGGTCGGGTCAGATACCCGACACAATCCAATTCATTGTCAGACCCACATACCCACATTGACCAAAACATCATCATCTCAACTTAAGGTTTGGTAAGCACGGTAAAACGTGATTGAACTCCTAAAAGCATGACATGCAGGTGCGAACGCAGAAGCCTAAAGCGTCCAAAGATGACTCGCACCTTTTTTCTTCAAAGAATTCATTATTCATAATCAACCATGGGCAACAAAAAGAAATAAACTAAGGCCCCAAACATAAAAGTGTGCTCAATTTTTCAGAACTTGTGTGCCTCTATCGAATACAATATATCTGACCCAACTTGACCCTTAGGAATTGCCCACGTGGCCAGCGGACGAGATGGTAGGACGGACCCGCATCCTACGGATCCCATCATTTGACATGGGATAGGTTCCGTCCTACATTCCATCAGACCATCCAATCAATGGTTAGGATTGGTCCACATTTCCACCTTGTTGTAGATTGATCCTAGCTGTCGAGATGGTTCAGTTGGACAGCTAGAATGGGCATACGATGGAACCCTTCTTATGTCAAAGGCAATCATGTCATGCTTGCCCCTTCTGCAAAGCAAAGCTGGAGTGCAATCACATTGCACACTTTGAGTATGACACAATACAAGATCATCACGTGCTGATAGTTAGAGTGATGCAGAGAACAAGACGATCTTGTTGGATCCTGATACGAATCTAGTGTGGTTAATGGGTCTCACGTAGAATCCAATAACCCACTTGAGTATTGGGAATCCAATAAGTCGGTTATGACTTAGTAACAATTATCCAGAGGAGAATAAATATCTCAGTCCCATCCTCTGCAAGAATACACTAAGAACTTGATGATTTCATCATGGGATCCCCTCTGAAGCAGGCCGTTAATCTCAACCTTTTTACTTTTCTAAACTTCACTGGGCACACCCAGATCCTTATTCCTTGATTGGTATGATCAGAGCCTCGTTCTGTGTGCACAAATCCTCTCCGTCGATCATCGCTTAGAGTTGTCGATCGATGCAGAGAAATGTGGAGTTGCCAGAGGCCAGTATTGTTGTTAGCGTAGAGATAACAAAACACCCCTCCGTCATATGGTCGTTGAAGATCCCTCACCCCGGAGTCGACCCCGCTAACCGAGTCGAGCCTGGTTTCACATGCTCCATGGCAACTCTGCCCATGAGTTGAGGGTAGATGCAGGCCCGGTGCCACTGGACAGTGTACCTCTCCCAGCATAGTCCTTTGGTCTTCGTAGTCGAACGACTGCAGGTTGTTGCAGATTCCACCGGTCCCCATCAAGAAGATCATCATGGTTTGCCCGCTCTTCAGCTTCTTTTGTATCAAAGATTGCCTGACCTGCTTTGTCATGCGCAACCAAGAGGTGGAGCGCCTCTCCGACCAAGAGACCCTGCAAGTGCTCGACTGCAGCAATGGCAGCACATTGTACAAGGCGCGCCACCGCAGAACTGATGGGATCTACACCCTGAAGGTCATCCACAGTGACTGTGATGCCTCCGCCCAATGGCAGACAATTCGCTAGATGGAGATCCTCAAGAAGATGGACTGACCCTATTTCGTGCGGTGGCACAACATCATCTAGGCCGCTGGCGGCGATGTGTGCCTCGTGCTGGAGTACATAGATGGTGGTGCCCTCAAGGGCCTCTTGAAGACAGAGGGAACCTTTTTCTGAGCGATCGATCGCCAGAATCACTCACCAGGTGCTGGAGGGGCTTAGAGAACCTAAAGATTAATCGAGTGACTCGAGACAAAGCAGGGGAGGAGGGTGCTATTGTCTTCACCTTCTCTCTCTCTCTCAGCGGCGATGAAATGGATGGGGATGGAGATGACCTGCCAACGATGAAGCAAATGTGAAATCGTGTACCTGTCGAGACATCGTTGGTGAAACCCTAGACAAGCCGAAGGATGGAGATAGAAGCGGTGCAGAAGGCACGATCATGAAAAACCTAAAAGATCAAGATAAAAAAAAAACCATGACATGATCTGTGATCGGCCGCTGGATCGAGAGGAGGAAGGAAACTGTCGACTGACTATTTTCGGTGATCGAGGAGATGGGGAATGCTGAGAAGCTGATGAACCAGATCCTGTAGAGGCAGGGTAGGAGGACAATCCAGGGAGGCATGCCTTCGTGCAGAGGATCTGGCCGAAGGATAAGACTGGTGTTGGCCTGTCGAAGGCTTCTCATCGATCGAAGACTCTGCTAGGGAAGCGCAACCTGTGGTGACAACGATGGGCATGAGGTCCTCGAGCTTCTCAGTGGAGGAGAGGCCGCAGAGGTAGGCCTCATCTAGGGAGTCGAGCGAGGTGACATTGGGGGACCGCATTGAGGCTCCGATCAACTGACCGCTGGGAGGTGGTGGTGTTTCCCCCTCTTTTTATCGAGTGGCAATTGCCAGAATTCACAGCAAAGGCAACGACAAGGGTGACAACCATTGCCCCTGTTCCCTCTTTTTATTTTTCCTTCTCGTAAAAGGGGGAAACCCTAATCGGGGTTCCTTTTATGGGTGAAGGTGAAAAAAAAATTTGAGGGTTTTGAAAAGGGAAAGCTGGCTCCCCTCTTCTCTCTCGTAAAAGGGGAAAACCCTAATCGGGCTTCCTTTTATGGAGGGTTATTTTTTAAGCAATTTTACGGATCTATCCCTCATCTTTCTAATTTATTCTACCTTTGACCCTTTATTTTACAAAATAGAGGCCTCTATTTCTAGGTAATTCTATAAACAAGTTGTTCTGTGGATATTATCCGAAACAGGGTTGTTGTGTCCAATTTTTCTAGAACAACCCCAATTTTTTTATAAAATTACAGTAAACCGCCTGGATTTTTTGTTTTAGCTCAGAAAGTTTTAAAATTTTATTTTAATATTCTTATTTGTTGTTGTTACCCAAAAATGTTTATGATTTTACAGAAAAATGGTTCTTGTTAGCGGAATACCTCAGACAGGTTTGGATCTGGATTGAGTCAAGCTGTTCAGATAGCTTCTTATAAACTTTGTTGGATCCGGTAAAACTTTTTGAACCTAGTTATGATTTGCTTTATATCTCTACACTGATATTTTTAAAATAAAAAATATTATGTTTGCATATATTTTTATATATGCATTAATATTATGTTCATGTTTTGGACCATATTATATATGGATCTTGTATGGTTTGTATTGATTTAGGTTTTTTTTATATAAATCAAGTTTTATTTGACTATGATTTATTAGAGCTTATCTTTGGTTTAAGAATGGATTTGATCAGTATTGGATCAAATGCTAGGATCTTGTAAGGTGAAGTAGATATAGTTTGATCCAATAAGCAATATTGGGTGTGGTTGAATGAGATATGAATCTATATTTGACCCAAGTTTGTGATGGATCTGAATAAGTATAATTACCATATAAAATATGGATCTAGATTTGATTCAAGATTTATGATTGGATCTAGATAAGTATTATGCCTGAATATGAGATATGGATTCAAAATTGATCTCTCTCTATATATATATTGTATGGATCTAGATTTGATTCAAGTTTTATGTTGAATCTAGATAGTATCAGCCCATATATTTGAGCCTAATAATAACTTATATTTTGTATGGGTCTGAGTTTGACACGGTTAGATCCAGATAAGTAGAATGTTGGATGTGTAATATGGATTCATTTGCATTTGAAATATATGATTTTGGATATGAATTTGGATTATAGTCAAATCCTATGTGATCAATGATTTTATTTAAGCTTGTATAGAGATCCATTTTAATATAGATCATGTTGGACTTGATAAATTACATCTCAAGTCGGATTTGAATATGGACTCCAACAAATCTAACAAATTTGGGTATATATATATATATATATATATATATATATATATATATATATATATATATATATATATATATATTAGGATTTGAACAGGTCTCAATCGCAGCCAAACCAATATTTTAGGTCATAGGAATAACCAGTTTAAGCATAACCTGGTTCGACCCTCCTCCCCAACGGGGTGCCGCTCAGCCAATTCGGAAAGAGCAGCCCAAGGGGGAAAGTCCCACCGCCATCCACCCAAGGTCATCGGCAAGGGTACCTGCCGGCCATCCATGTCTAACCGGCAGAAGCTGGTCAGCTGGATTCCCACCGGGCGTTGGCCACCTTACCTGCCGGATTTGGTGCATCCAAAGCAAAACGTTCGGGGGAGGTGTGTACTGCTCCTCCGACCATTGTGGTTTCTCCGGCGACTCACCGAATGTCGGTTCGGCTTGGCATGTCCGACGATGGGTTACTGGGCAGCATCAAGGCCACGGTTGGCTTGTTGAAGTGGCCGGTAGTTGGTTTGGATAGGGGCCTCCATTAGGGTTTTGATGATTTTCTTTAAGCCCTCATCAAGCGGTTTTGATCGGGTTCATTGGTGGGTGCAGGGTCGGACTCACTCTTAATTTGTTTTTCCACCACCAAGTTCCATGTGTTGATTCCAATTATTAAAACAAAGTGTTTGAGTCAAATAAGCTATTTATGTTGCCATTCGCTTAAAATCCATTTGTGCTTGATACATGTAGTTCCTTGATGCTTTTGTTTGTAAAATTATGTTTCTTGTTTGATTCACTTATCTTGTCCTCTAAGCGTTTCACTCACGCTTCCAAATCTTTCATGGATATGTTGAAGAATCTTGAATTTGAAGGAATTGTTTTTTTAAATTGTCAACACCAATCACTCAAAATTTAATATGAGAGATTAGCTTTTGGGTGGTTCAAATTCCACGATCATCACCCCCCCTTGCCAAAGCCTAAGACGGTGGCTCCATGAAGACAAAGGGTTCACCATGGTTTTCCGCCACCAAAGAAGCGACTGTAAGCATGGCAGGCATAATCCAGCCCCACCAGGTATCTTATACGGGGTAGTTTCTCATTTAAAAATAAAAAATAAAAACTTTTCTTAAGGAATGGTTCCTTATATGCAGACAGATACCGGGGCATGCTTGCTGTCTCTTACCAAGTTTAGATTAATGAGGATTCGTTTTCTGTGTTGTTTGATTAGACCCGGTACTTCGATGTGGACGTTCAAGAATAAGCCACAGAATTAGGTACGGCAGTGGACCGAGGAAAACAGGTCCACGCCTCACGCCTCGCCCTGTTTGAACCGGAGATATGGAGGACATGAAACAGATAATAAACTGAGAATGAAGGTTAAAATCAAAATGGAGGTAGGGATGGACTCTCTTGCCCTGCCTCACACTACTTCATCTTCGGTCCCCTTTAAAGAAATTAATATCATACCCAAGGTTGTTAAATGCGATGAGGCGAAGCGAGACATTGAGCCTGCGCTTAGCCTCTAAGGCGTACACCTCAGGTAGTGAGGCGATGATATATATTTCTTAAATTTAATATATAACTTTTGATCTTTTTTATTATGAAAATCTACTAAAATATTACACATAGTGTCTCTGTAGGCAGAATTCACAAAGTATTAGGAGGTCATAAAAGTCATCTTCAGTACCTGAGTGTGCGCCTCAATACCTTGAGCGTGCACCTTGCCTGTGAGGCGTCCGCTTCAAGTATTGAGGCGTACGCCTCTCACAACACTGATCATACCTTCTACATATTATAAAATCTTATATATATATATATATATATACATATTCCTCACTCTAACATATTTTTTTTTTTCAAATCTCTCCTTGATCTAATGAGTCGTGTGAGTTCTCATTTTTCTCCTCTCTTTCCTCTCCTTCCTCTTACGGCGAAAAGACCAGAAAAATGAAACCCTCCCTCAACTCGTTTGAACTGGGGATAGAGGACATGAAACTAAGAATAAATGGAGGATGAAGGTTTTTATTATATTTACAACAAGAAACCTCCCTCAGAATCAGAGATCTAACCACACTGGCTCCAGACATTCTTACAATTACTGACTTGACAGCGTAAAAACTCCGTCGCAAAATGATAGGCATTGATCACAAGAAATGAGTCCGAATTTGAATCGGGTCAGGTCTGAAACATTTCGAGATGCCTACGACAATCACAATAAAAATTTGTGCTTTTTGGACTTGTGCACCCTTAGCGTGATGAGACAAAGACACAGTCAAGCTCTTCAACTGTACTTGCTCTTTTCAATTGTTGACTCGGCCAACCCAGTCAACTTATTCTTTCCTCCCCTTTGAACCGGCCAAATCAAATTCTAAGTTTGTTTTCACACTTTGATTAAGGGCTACGTTGACGCACTGGACCAGCTGATCAGGTTCAACATACCCTTCCATTGGCATCTTGCTCTTGCAGGACATGAAGTATTCATTCAAGTCCTCCATTTAGACTCCATATAGGAAGGGTCCCAACACATAAAATTTTCTTTTTAAATCTATCTTAGACTGGCAGTGTCCATTTGGTGGTGGAGTCCAGAGATCAAACACTTGGTGGGCCAACCATGGCAGTCATTACATCACGGCACGGATCGGGGTATCATGCAAGCGCAGGGCTGGCACAAATTGACCCAGTACTCTTGACTTCTGGACTCCGCAGCTTGGTCCGGGTTATGTGCTGTCAATGGGTCAGGTTTGACCTGTACCAAACCTTGTAGGGTCAGGGGGTTTGGTGATAAAGAAGGAGGCCTGCTTAGAAATTGGGTCGGATCCAATTAGTATATGGAGCCAGGTATGGTTTGTAAAATTTCACACCTGACCTGAGTTTCGATTAAGATCCACAATTTTCCAATGATAAATAAATTGATTTTTAAATTAGAAGTTAAGTGTTAGATGTTTACTTATTTAGTAGCAATACCTGAAAAAATTGCACCTAGGATGTGCTATTTTAAGAAAAAAAAAATGATTGTTTCTCCTGGTCACAGATATTGGAAAATGATAAAAATCATAATAATTTCAAACACTAATTGTAAGAATCCTCAAGATATTTTATTTTCTTGAGTCCTATAGATGCTGATGTTTTCCATGATTTTCTCACTTGTTAAGAAAATTCCAAAACCGACGTTTATGACATTGTCCATATGTAGGCAAGTTGAGAACCCTTAATAAATTAAAAAAAGTATAGTCAAATTAATCAATCAACAAAAAAATTAAAATTGAAAGCTATATATAAGAGAAAAAAATTAATTAACTCTCCCTTAAGCTCGATTTTTTCTGAAAGGTAAGATGGGGTTAGAGGCAGACCGCTTCCAGTTATACAATTATACCATTGGGTTTTGAACCTGCAACGTCTCAACACGTGCACTAGCTGCTCCTACCAGACAAGCGGAGCCCTCCATCACAGAAGGTAGATACTCAAGATATGATACATGTTTGAAGGGAGGTGCCCACCAGGGCTCGGCCCCATCTGGCAGGGGCGACTTATGAATGTCACCAAGTTGACGGGACGTAATGAGTTCGAAACTCACGAGAACAAGTCTTTTACTGTGAGGCGAAATTTGGGTATAGTACCCCTTGACGATCAAGGGGGACTCGCCCATGAACTTGGTGAGCGAAGTGATTTTCCCAATTATCTCCTAAAAAAAAAAAGTTGAGAGGGAGGTAGAGATCGAGATTAGTTCAAATTTGTAGAGGTGTTCGGTTCACCCCCAAGAGCATAGAATGAGGCCAAACCCATCTTTGCAAAAAGATGAGCTTCTTTCCCACGGGTGATGAAACGAACGGCCCCAAAGGAAAGCACCCGTGAAACCCACGTTTTCCATAGGATAATGCAATAGGTTTCGTATGAAAATGGGGTGAAGAAAAAGGAGGAAAAAGAATGCCCATCATTCTTCAAAGGATTCCGCGTACTAGACTTTGACAATTTACCAAAGAAATTTTAGCATTCAATTCCAACATGAATAATACCCAACAGACGAATAACTTTAAAGTCTAACATACATCCCATTGCTAAAGCTGCCATATATGTGGCATTGTTAGACCTTTCTTCCGAAGATCATTTTGATTTTACATTGTTCAACCAAAAACCATCCTTCAGGTCACTTGATTTGGAACAATGTGGTTTTAACTTTATAAACTCATAGGGGACTCCACTTGTTTGGTAGGAGCTGTTAGTGCACGTCACCTGGTGT
This sequence comes from Nuphar pumila, assembly GCF_984573655.1. Classification (NCBI taxonomy): domain Eukaryota; kingdom Viridiplantae; phylum Streptophyta; class Magnoliopsida; order Nymphaeales; family Nymphaeaceae; genus Nuphar; species Nuphar pumila. The sequence goes on from NC_143262.1 coordinate 9,058,155, forward strand.
TGGGACGTTGCAAGTTCGAACCCCAAATGGTATGGTTGTATAACTGATAGGGGTCTGCCTAACCCCAGCTTTCTCTGTCGAAAAAAAAAGGAGTTGTTAGTGCACGTCACCAGTGTTGATACTAGAGGTGTCAACCGATTGGGCTTGGTTTGGACCCAGGTAGAAATAGACCTGGCTCTGATTTTTGGGTATGGTATTGGGTCCAGACTTGGGTCTAATCATACCTACCATAAGAGAAACCATACCCAGACCCCATAAGAAATACATGAACCAGACCGGGGCCATACCCGGTAAAATAATATTTTTATATTGAAATTTGTGGGTCTTAATCGGAACTCAGGTTGTGTCCGAGTCTGGTATACAATTTCAAAAACTATACCCGGCTCCATGTATTAATCGGACCTTTGGGTCCAGACCCGAGTCTTAATTGGGTCTTCTTATATATTTATCACCATACCCAGACCCTATAGGGTTTGGTAAAGGTTGGGTTTGGGTAAACACGACCCGTTGACACTCCTAGTTGAGATGTTGCAAGTTCAAAACCCAATGGTATGTTGCATAACTGGTAGGGGGTCTGCCTAACCCCAGCCGGACTTTCAAAAAAAAAAAAAAACTCAATAGAATGCAAAAATCATGATAAAATCACACTCGCAGATTTTGAAGGGGAAAATGAAAAACATGCCACCCTTTTTCAAGATCCGGGATGACATCATGATTTTGCAGATATAAACCCGATCTTACTGTCAAACCAAACATCCAAAAAAATATTTTACAAGTATTTTTTTTGAAAAAAAAACTCAATTAAAAATACATAAAAATATATCAAGATGTTTACAAAACAATAGAAATTATACATAATTATTTGCTATTTACAATTGGAGTCTCATATGCATAACTACTTAAGGGGTATTCAGACTGAATTATAACAAATAAGGGACATATGATCTTTCATGAGAATGGGGATTATCCTGCCTGCTGCTTTTTTCGTTAGGTCGCCATTAGGATCCTTCAAAAGTCATAGTTTTAGGTGTTTTATGCTCGATCTGAGCCATTGGACGTGTTCATCATTGTTTACTCAATAGAGAACATATAATTGATTATGCATTTTTATGCTCAAATTATTTTTTCTGATTATTAAAATTTTCTCCCTTTTGTAAAAATTTGTTTTTTATTATTCTAATTAGTTTTCTGCCAAAAAAAATGTGAGAAAATAAACTTTTGTCACTATGCTTAAAACCAATTCCTACTTGTTTTAACTCTGGCCTTATCAGAATCGAGTTCAAACTTTAATTGAGACTTCCACCCTAATTAGTCCAGGCTCCCGTATCAGCTCTACTCCCTACGGATGAATTGCAGTGATCTTAATCTTTTTTATGATGAGGAACCCTCGCCTAGAATCGGGTCACTTAATGGGCCGGCCCCCCTGCGACGTAAACCCGTGGTGGGGTAACCGACTCCCAAGCCCTTAGGGAGCCCATCAGTTAACCGGTGGGAGTTGAACCAGGGACAAAGAGGTCAGAACCTTCTCCCTAAGGTATGTCATCCCAATCCAGACCCATGCTATTTTACATGGTATGCAAATATTTTAAAAAACAGAAATTCAAGATATTACTAGATCAAGTTAATAATTCTTGTTCAACAAGAGGTATGTTATGGCAATCCAAAGACCTTGTCCATGTGAAGACTCCAGTTCACTTCAGTCCTGTAGTTCTGAACCTAATTGCTGATCAAGCACACTAGCAAATATAAACAATGTGGATTGAAGAAAGAAAAAATCAATGTGTTTGCCATCATATCTACTCAACCTAGGTATATATGAACAAGAGCGCATTGTGTGAAGGTGATTAGCTTACAAACATGCATGTGTGTGCATGCAAACAAATTACCAAAAAAATGACTCTTGATTACATACACAAAAAGGCCCAAAAGTGTAAGATCTTTGATTCCTGATGAGTTCAACATACAGCAGAAATGCATAATTCTTGCAATAGTGCTCTGTTCTAAACATGTTTCAGGTTGTTCCATTCAAAATCACTGTTCAAGCTAGAACGCTTGTCTGTAAGTAGCACAAAAAGTGAAAAAATGAAACAGTGAAGAAATCTCCAGATGGCCACATGCCAAGCTTATCATTCCACGTCAATCTTCTTGGATACCAACAACCATAAGGTCCATAACTATAATACTTTTCAGTTTCTACATAACCAGAGTTGCTCGTCGGAGAAGCGGGAGTGAAAAGAGAGGCACTTCCAAAATTTTAAAAAGCAAAAAGAGCGGAACGACTTAGAAGCAAACAAAAAATAATCTCAAAAGTGACCTATAAAGCGAACCGGAAGTGACCTAGAAAGCTAACCAAAAGCAACCTAGGAAGCAAAGGAGAAGCAAAAAAATAAAATAAAAAAACACAAAAAATAAAAAAAGGGGAAGCGAGCTTCCCCTAAATTAAGAAGCATGCTTCTCAAATTTTTTTTGCGCTTCTCCGCACATTTCAAAAGCATAACGTTTTGCGCTTCCAAAATGCACTTTGAAATCAGCTGGTCACTTGGCGCTTCTCCGCACGCTCCCCAAAGTCAGAGAAGCGCCAAGTGACCAATTCAGTTTTAAGTTTGTAAATCTAATCTAATAGCTGCATTGTGACCAACAGACTTAAGTATCAGCTGAAATCTTTCCTGGGTGCATCAACTACTAAATCATATTGGTTTTCACCTCAAGGCATCCTTTGTATTATCATATCACCACAAAGATGACTTATTCCGGTTCTGCACCTTCTTGTTCGTGAAGAGTCTTTCGCGAGGGACCTGCTTCTGAATACTAAGTCTACCTGCTAGGAGCAGCAGGTGGGTTCTACTTTTGGCAATGCTGGATATTCACAGTTTGGTGGGCGGTCCAGAGGGAGGACCTTTGAGGGCTCGGTCAGGCTGGTTACTGTGCTGTCAATGCTTATCCTGTCTGATGTACTTCATATGGTCATGCTGAAATGGCCGGGGGTTGATGCCTCTTGGGTCCGCTCCATTTTCATAGCTTTTACTTCTGTTCTGGCAAGGCTGGGGGTCGATCTCTCATCGCCCTAGACCTATTGTTACAAACAATTTATCCAACCAATTGACCCACCGTATGTTTATTAACGCATGTTACATATATCCTATATAGGATCATCTAAATGAGCTTAATCGATCGAACACCCGTCGTTCATGCTCAGCTCATTTACAATGAACGAGTTGCTCACAGCTCGGCTTGCTGAGCCAACTTTATGATCAAGAATGTGTTTCAGCTGAACCAAACCAAGCAAGCCATGAGCTGCTCAGTTCACTTACCAGCCTTACCTGTTGCCCAATGTAGGCCCCACTCAGGGGCGTAGCTAGGATTCATGTGAAGGGGAGGAGGGCAAACAGGGGTGTAGCAAAAAAAAAATGGTGTGATAGTCTGAGGTTAGGGGGCAGTGCCCCTGATTTTTTTTTTGAGATAAAATAAAAAATGGCTACAATTATTAATAAAAATCTATTTCATATGGACAAATCAAACTATTTGCTGCATTCAGGGCTGGGCTAGGCTAGGACTGGGCTACAAAAATGGATAAAAATCTATTTAAATTTTTTTTTTAGCTGGGCTGGGCTAGGACTGGGCTACAGCCCAGTTCTGCCCCCCCCCCCCCCCCCCCCAGCTCCGCCTATGGCCCCACTCAAAATGCAGTTATGTGATTGGTTGTGCCATTGCATCAAACATAGTGAACTTTGATGCTTCTTTGTCCAGAAGAGCCACAAGTAACTGAAGATCTATGTCACAGGGATTCGGCCAGCAGGGTGTCACACCCGCATCGACGCGATGTGACTCGGGTGCAGTCAAACCGACCATGGGTGCCGTCAACACACCTAAGGTCATAAATATCCAAATCTGAACTTAAAAAAAAAAACTCTTAAAAATTAGTGTTACTCTTGTTAACTGTTAAAAATCAAATATATATATATATATATATATATATATATATATATATATATATATATATATATATATATATATATATATATATTCTGCACCCTGCACCCAATTTTTTTTAAAGTGCAGCATCCACGCACCCGCACCTATGTAACATGGCTGAAGATCCATTGCATTTTGTTAGTGCGCAAGTCTAGTTTTATGACTTTTCTGTCACTCCTTGAATGAGAAGAAGGCCTACAAGCTGATAAAGACACTTTACAGCCTAAAACAAGCTCCTTAAAAGTAATATGATTGGTTTGGAAGTGATGTTTTCCAACATTTTGGTGAAAAAAAAGAATGGAGGTGACATCGTCATATTCAGCAAAATAATCTACAACTCTTTGAGTGATATCTGCCAGTATGAGGCTTGAGCTAAGACACTGATAATTTCAACATTAAGGAAATTATTCTGAGAATCCAGATTATAAGACAGAGGGGTAGATTAATCTGTACCCAATCAAGTTACATTGAGAATTATTGTATGACCACTTAGTTTTATTCCTTGCTTAACAAACTCGATGACTTCATTCAGAAAAAAAAGAAACTTTTGATGACTTGCTTTTCTTTTTCCTTTTTTTTTTCTCCATTTTTGCCAATCATATGTAACTCTGCATTCCACCTAATGAATGAAGACCCTCACCGGGTCACATACCCTACGAGCTAAAACTCTGGGTTGAGAACACGACCACCCAGCCTTAGGTGCCCCAACCGTAATAAAGAGCAGTAGGATTCGATCCTGGGCCTTCAGCTTGACACATGAGTAATCTGAATCATTGATTGATATGCGCAAACATGTTACACACTGAGCGCTAACTATGAATGACGATAAGCGTTTAATCTCTCAGTATCCTAACTGAAGAGCTCTCCCTTCAACATACTACTTGAGAAACGGACGCTACTCCATCCTTTACTTTGAATCAAAGCAAAACTAAACCTGTCTCTTATTGTATAGTGGAAATTTCATCCAGTTAAGTCCTTCGACACCAAATAAACAAGCACTGCTCGATATGCTTTCTGATCGCAGCGTTTCTTCAAAGTTCAATGAACACAACGATTCTCAAGCCAATTTCAACGGTGACAATAGATCCCACTCGCACCAAATTGATGAGCAGATGCGAAAATTGCAAAAACGAAAGAAAAATCAAACCTCCCATTCCACACAGCAAAAATCAAACAATCCCCATTACTCTCTTAAGCTCGATATGCTTTCTAATCGCAACATTTCTTCAAAATTCAATGAAACACCACGATTCACAAGCCAATTTCAACGCCGACAACACATCACACTCACACCAAATTGATGAACAGATAAGCGAAAATTGCAAAACGAAACAAAAATCAAACCTCCGTCCCACGCAGCAAAAATCAAACAGTAAACGGAATCCGTGACCCGAACGAAGAAACAAGATATCACCGTTCTTTCGTATCGATCCCTCTCGGCGGCGGCGCGGATCTCGGATGCACAAGACAGACGGTGCTCCTTCCAGTAGATATCTGCAAAACACGATCGATGCCCACAAAAAATTAGACTTGAAATAAGCATCTCAATGCGACCAATCTTTTATTTTTTCTTTTCTTTTTTTCTGAATGATCGCAACGCAACCAATCTCAACAACATTCATTTGATTCAACGCCCAAAACGAATTCGAATTGGTGTCGTTCCCGCGAATTCCGTTGGTGAATAAAAGAGCAAAAAAAGAGGAGGAAGGGTGAGGAACCCATGAGTTGGAAGAGGGAGAAGGGAACAATGGCCATCGATGGTTGCAGCATCAACGACGTCAAGGAGACGATCTGATTCTTGATGAGCCTGGGAGATGGCAGAACGACATCGATTCTTGTTCAAACCAACACGCAGCAGAATAGTAACTTAAAAATGAAAGATGTAAATATAAGATAAAAACTTAGCCCTTCTTCCTAATTAATAGGCACTACCCTATTATTCCTATTACTAATGCACGACTCTAGTAACTCACAAAACTTATTCCTTACATTTTTAAAATCATACAAACACAACGTTGATTTCCAATAGCCTCACACACCCACTAACCCATGACCTATGGTTATCCATTCATAACTTCTCTTTTGCATCATACACTATTACTCCTCCTTGATGCAAAACTCGATACACCTAAAATGAATCAGAATTTCACAAACTTTAAATAGCTAAGTGCTTTGTAAATCCATATGCAATTTGGTCATTCGTAGAGCAATATTTCATTGCTATAGCTCCATCGGCAACAACTTGTCTGATAAAATGATGACACAACTCAATATTCTTAGTTCGTCCATGGAACACAGGATTCTTTGTCATGGCAATGGTTGCTTGATTGTCACAATAGAGTTTCGTTGCATTTGCCTGTTCTTGATGCAAGTCCGCCAAAATTCTTCTTATCCAAATAGCTTGACATACAATTGCATTCACAACAACATACTCTGCTTCTGAGGATGAAAGTGTCACTGTTGCTTGCTTCTTTGACATCCATGACACAACTCCTGATCCGAGATTAAAGATGAAACAACCTGTGCTTTTCCTGTCATCTACAAAACCAACCCAATTACTGTTAGAAAAACCAGTTAATTTGAAATCATAAATTGATTGGTACTAAATCCCATAATTAGTTGTTACTCGAACATAATGAATGATCTGCTTTGTCTCTCCAAGATGATGTATCATGGGACACTGCATAAACCTTGAGATTAGGCCGATTGGAAACACGATATCTGGATGTGTCTGTGTAAGATATATTAGCCGTCCAACTAAACTACTATACAACTGTTCATCAGCCTTCATAGTACCATCATGTACCGATAATTTCTCATTAGTATTCATGGAGTGGAACATGGCTTGCACGACACCATATTCAATTTCTCAAGTAAGTCTAAAGTATACTTTTCTTGAGAAATAAAAATACCATCAACACTTTGTTGGACTTGAAGTCAAAGAAAATAATGTAACAACCCTAGATTTGACATTTCAAATTCTTGCATCATGCTCACCTTAAATTCTTTATAAAGTGTACATGACGAGCCTGTATAAATTATGTTATCTACATAAACACCGACTATAACAAATTCAGTACCTGTTCCTTTTACATACAAAGTGTACTCACTCTCACTTCTGTGAAATTCTATTTACATTAGGTATGAGTCCAATCTCCCATACTAGGCTCGCGGTGTGCATGTTTAAGGCTATAAAGCGCCTTTTTCAACCTGTATACCTTCTCTTCCTTTCCTTTAACAACAAATCCCTGTGGCTGACAAACATATACCTCTTCTTCCAAGAACCTATTAAAAAATACAGACTTTACATCAAATTGAAGCACTGAGCATTTCATATGCGCTGCTAATGCCAAAATAATTCTAACAATTTCAAAACGTGTAATAGGAGAAAGTTTCTGAAAAGTCTACTCTAAATTTTTTAGCATACCCCTTAACGACTAACCTTGCCTTGTATTTTTGCATGCTCCTATCAGCATTATATTTAACCTTATAAACCCATTTTACACCAATTGCATTTTGACCTGTGGGTAAATCTACAAGTTCCCAGGTATCATTTTTTTTCAAGAGCTATCATTTCTTCTTCCATTGATCTTACCCATTCTTGTTTCCTACTAGCATTCTCATAGCACATAGGTTCTTCAACCATCAGGGCAAATGTACAAGATTCATAAATTTCTTTTATGAATTTTCTAGGCGGTGAGTCTGTGTCCTCAGTATCACCGTTGTCTTGAGACATACTTGTTGAGGCTTCTAATGTCTTATCGGGTATAAGGGAAACATCTTCCATCTTTGACTTATCTGCATCTTGATTCCAATTTCAAGAGCTTAATTCATCAAAAATAACATCACGATGAATAATTAAACTCTTAGTTGTTGGATTATATAATCGATACATCCTTTGTTGTGTCACTATAACCAACAAAAATGCATTTCTCGCTTTTCTTATCCATCTTGTTATGATCACTATAATCGACCAAGGAATAAGATTAAAAAAAAAAATCTTAAGTTACTTACATTTGGCTTTCGCTGCCACCATGCCTCATATGGAGTCATGTTACGCACAACCTTTGTTGAAGATAGATTAAGTAAGTATACTGCCGTGTTCACTGCTTCAACCCAAAATTCGTTCGGGAGACATTTTTCACTTAACATGCTCTTGGCCGTTTCCACAACTATATGATTTTTTCGCTCAGCTACACCATTTTGCTCTGGTGTTTTTCTTACCGTTAGCTGCTTGCAAATTTCATTCTTCTTGCAAAAATCTTCAAACTCATTAGACAAAAATTCTCCCCTTCTATATGTACGTAGACACTTTATGACATGCTCACTATCCTTTTCTACAAGGCATTGAACTTCTAAATTTTTTTAAATGCTTCTTATTTTTTAGAGAGAAAAAACACCCAACTCATGCGAGTAAAATCATTAGTAAGCAATAAAAAATATCTGCTATTATTTAAGGATGGAGTGTTTGTGGGCCCACAAAGGTCTGCATGAACTAACTCAAGAGGCTTTCTGTCTCTCCACTCCTTTTCGATGAGAAACGACAAATGATATTGCTTCCCATATACACACCCTTCACAAACTCCATCACTGCATGTTACACTAGGCAACCCCAAAACCATATTTTTGGTTCTTAATATTTTCAGCCCATTATAGTGTAAATGTTCATACCGTAAGTGCCAAAGATGTGAAGGCTCATCCTCTTTGCCAATCAATGCAACATCATTCAAGCGTGTAAATTCAAGAGAGAACATTCTATTAGGTTCTATCTTGACTCATATGAGAGGTTCACTGCCTATTTTTCTTTTTCTAATTTCACATACTCCATCATAAAAGTTAAATGCATACCCATTTTCAATTAATTATCCAACACTCAATAAATTGTATGATAAACCAGGTATATAATAAACATCATGAATCACCCTTTTATTACCTGATTTAACATCAACTTCAAAAGTTCTCTTGCCTTCACTTTGCATCTATTTGTTGTTTCCAAGCCGAACATTCATTCTCATGGATTCATCAATATTGTGAAAAAGTTTTTTTTCACCTAACATGTGGTTACTACAACCACTATCTAAAAACCACATATTATTAACCTTGGTTTCCAATTGAGCAAGGAAAAGGTTACCTTGTTCTTGTTCTTCAACGACATTGACTTGCTTCTTTGTTTTCTACCAACATCTTGCTTCCACGTGCCCATACTTCTTGCAATAATAGCATTGTTTATCTTTATAACTCGGCCTTTGATTGCTTCCATTGTGCCGACCCATTTCAAATCTCCTATGTACCACCAAGTTATGCATGTAATACATTGCACAAAGAGATCATGAGCAGGCTAAGAAAATTTTTGTTTGAACAAAAAGTCATTCGTCCTTTTCTTAAAATGAGTGGATGCTATCCTAAAACCAATGATTCACCCTATTTTGGAAATGGAAACATATGTTAGGATGCTGATTGTAGCTGGGATAAGGCTTAATGATGATGTCATCAACATTGACATATGAATCCAAATAGCAAAAATGAGCATCGAAATTGTAAAGTTTATCAACAATGGATCCTTCATTGAGCAAGGCACCAAATAAGACAATGGCTACTTAATGACAGTTCAAGCCAACAGTGATTACATGATATGACACCAAACATGCACATGATATGGAAATTTCTATATCATAATCCTCACATGACATGACACCAAATATGTGACTGTTGGTAAATGCCAATTGCTAAGGAATGCCAACATATGCCCACAAGGGCTCTACTCATCTGGTAGGGGCAACTTGTGAATGCCACCAAGTTGACAGGATGACACAAGTTCGAAACCCACAGGGGTGTCTGTTGCAAGGTTGAAGCTGGGTGTACTCCATGGGGGCAGGGGGGATCTCAATGGTTTTATCAACCAAAGGCTTGCCAATGTGCAATTGGTGATGGGGGATTTTTTCCTTGGACTAGCCAGAGGGGAAAAAGGGGGAATCCCAACAAAACTCCAACTGAGTTGCAAGAAAAAAAAACAAGGAAGAGGAAAGAAGAGGGGGGAAAACAAGAAGGATGGGTCCAAGAAGTGAGCTCCTGAATGAGGAAGCAAAGGTACTGAGAGAGCATGAGGGATGGTGCTAGACTTGGATGTGAATGAATGCTTAAACCGTGAAAAGAACTGAACAATTTGACGTTGGAACCTGCACTGTGGCATTCGTATCAGGACCTAAAAAGGCCCATGCCCACAATGACCACAAACAACACCCCGTAATAGAGAAAGGAGAAAATCACAATATATACATGTAGAGAGAGTGTGTGTGTGTGTACATGCACTTAGCAAGGTTTCAGTGAATGTTCAGTCTTATATTTGTATAGCTTTCACAGATGCCTGCCTATTTATCCTAACAAAAAATTACTCATGAACTGATTGAACTCAATCTTACAAAAGGAAGGACAACCCTAGAAAAAGAACAATAACAAAAAAGTATAGAAAACTACACAATGATGCCATTCAGATTCAATACAAATAACTAGGTCAATAAAAGTTGTGAAAACAAACATTATAAACCACAAGATACAATGCAAATAAAACCTATCATCAAGCACATGACCACATGAATGAAAAAGTGAAAACTGTGTTGTTGAGGTATAGTAGAGACAACTGCTAATGCTGCCTATGGTGTGCCCAACCATCAGCCAAAGCAAGGCGCACCAGTCCACATAAGGTAAGTAGGTCAAGCTATCTAATAAATAAACATATTTGCCTGCATCTCAGTTATTCCTTCTAGGTTTGTTGCTCCAAAGACAACAATATTACACACTTAACAGATTTTTTGTCTATAGCATATTCCCTTGTATCCCATATACGATATTCTTAATGGAAAGTTCCACAATAATAATCCATATCCATACTCGTGTGATACAAAAGTTGCTCCAACCTAGTAAGGGTAAGCTACATGATTCAATCATTAATCACACATACAATTCCAACCCTGAACACCGATGATAACAACAGGAACCAATGTCTTTCTACATAAACTAGACAAGTTCACAAATCTCAATTAACACAACACAGACACACAAGCAGAGAGAGGGGGGAGTGCAAGGGAAGGAGTATGCACTAGAACATCCTCAACAGAGGCATGGATATTTCAACACTGGAAATGTTCACAAGTTGTTGGCTAGCATCAACATCAAAAAAAAGTTCTAGCAGAATAAAAAATAAGAATTGTTTAACAAAAAACATCATACAGACATGCACCTTAGTTGTAAGATATTCTTTTACAGCTGCTTCTTGATTTAATCTAGCAATCAGATCCTCCATGTCTGTTTTTGCTGATGTTAGTCTCCTTTGCAAAGTTATTAGAACCCTATTCAATTTTTGGCGTTGATCGAGGGGAATGATAATCTGTATCTCTAATATCCGTCACCTATTTAGCAACAGATTAGTGATGGATTACATTTCATCGCAAAACATCAGTTGATTTAGTTTTTGAGACAGATAAATATTCATCCCTAATCTGTCACTAAATTAGCGACTGATATTCATCTGAATATTAGCGATGGATACTATCCATCGCTAATCCGTTGCAATTTAAAAAAAAAAAATAAAACAATTTTGTTTGAAATATAAATATCGAGATTTTTTTTTCGTTATATAATTTATAACCTATGTATAAAAAATAAAGTACACATAAAAAATACATATACAAAGCAGGTGAAACAAATTTAACACAAGTTATAAGTGACAAATTTAACAACCCAGTATAATCCTCGCCAAGTTCTAATTAGTTACAAGTGAACATATACAAAGAGTTTCGTTTGAAACAACAAGTAGGTGAAACAAATTCAACACATGAAGCTAATCCTCACCAATATTCGGAGCATCATCTTCTTCATTGTCTTGATCTGCCCCTCCATTCATGCCTCCATCAGCTCCTCTACGCTGATCATCTTCAGCATCCTACAAGAGAACTGAAATGTTAGTATTGATAAACAAAATATAATGAAATAAATTATATGAATGCACCTAATCTAAGGAAATCAAAGTAATATGACTAAATGACGCATAGACTAGCAATAAAGTGAAGGGCATTAACAAAATTTAGAGGTTGTAAAAAAAAATTCATAGTGATGAAATCATGCTTATATATGTTCTAAGGTTGTCAAAAAACTTTCATAGTGATTCAATCATGCATATATGTGTTATAAGGCAGTCAAAAAAAATTCATAGTGATTCAATCATGCATATATGTGTTCTAAGGTTGTCAAATTTTTTTTATAGTGATTCAATCAAGCATATATGTGTTATAAGGTTGTCAAAAAAATTTCATACTCATTCAATCATTTATATATTTGTTCTAAGGCTGACAAAAAAATTCATAGTGATTCAATCATGCAGATATGAGTTCTAAGTTTATTAAATAAATTTTATAGTGATTCAATCATGCATATATGTGTTCTAAGGCTGTTAATAAAAGTTCATAGTGATTCGATCATGCATATATGTGTTGTAAGGTTGTCAAAAAAATTACATAGTGATTCAATCATGCATATATGTGTTTAAAAGGTATAAAATTTTTTTATAGTGATTCAATCATGTATACATGTGTTCTAAGGTTGTGAAAAAAATTTCATAGTGATTCAATCATGCATATATGCATTTTAAGGCTGTCAATAAAAGTTCATAGTGATTCGATCATGCATATATGTGTTGTAAGGTCAAAAAAATTATATAGTGATTCAATCATGCATATATGTATTCTAAGGTTGTAAAAAAAAAATTATAGTGATTCAATCATGTATATATGTGTTCTAAGGGTGTCATAAAAAATTCATAGTGATTCAATCATGCATATATGTGTTCAAAAGGTGTCAAAAAAATTTCATAGTGATTCAATCATGCATATATGTGTTCTAAGGCTGTCAAATAAAAGTTTATAGTGATTCGATCATGCATATATGTGTTTTAAGGCTGTCATAAAAATTGTATAGTGATTCAATCATGCATATATGTGTTCAAAAGGTGTCAAATTTTTTTTATAGTGATTCAATCATGCATATATGCGTTCTAAGGCTGTCAAATAAAAGTTTATAGTGATTCGATCATGCAAATATGTGTTTTAAGGCTGTCATAAAAATTATATAGTGATTCAATCATGCATATATGTATTCTAAAGGTGTCAAAAAAAAATATAGTGATTCAATCATGCATATATGTATTCTATGGTTGTCAAATAAAATTTATAGTGATTCAATCATACATATATGTAGTCTAAGGTTGTCAAAAAAATTTATAGTGATTCAATCATGCATATATGTATTCTAAGGTTGTCAAATAAAATCTATAGTGATTCTATCATGCATATATGTGTTCTAAGGCTGTAAAAAAAAATCATAATGATTCAATCATGCATATATGTGTTCTAAGGCTGCCAATTTTTTTTATAGTGATTCAATCATGCATACATGTATTCTAATGCTATCAATAAAATTTTATAGTGATTCAATCATGCATATATGTATTGAAAGCTAACAACATAAAATTAATGACATAAAACTTTATACCTGACAGGCACCGAAGCTCATGTTAAATGCAGACGAAGTTCCCCTGTCCCAAAAAAAGTTGCACAACTCATTATGGAAAAGGTTGAAAATGACTTCATGTTAAAAGTCACGTATTGTGCAATGAAGAAGTTGGCGGACACCATCCCAAGAAATAACAGGGTCAATCGGTCGCTGGGAGTTGATGCTGGTGGTAGAACTCTGAGAGCTTTGGATGAAGGAAGCAACGACTGATGTGGTGTTCATATTACTCTCAAACCCGAACACACGACTTTTTTTGGGTTCACCGATTATAGTCATCCATGGTGCATGATCAAAAGGCGGATGCTGAGTGGAGTCATCGTCATATCGCTCTACCATCTATTGCTCGTATGACTCCTACAAAGTAATGATTACACTATGAATTAATAATTAAGAATTACAATATTTATAATAATATAATTCATGATAAATTGTATATTACAATGTTTATCGGCGGAAGAGGGAAGGTAGATCGACGAAAGATGGGAGAGAAAGAGAGAGCAAAGAGAGAATTTTGTGCCCTAGATGGGCCATTTTACATCAAAAAGTAGCGATAGAAAAATTTTGTCTCAAAATTCATCGTTAATTAGCGACAAAAAACTTTTGTCGCTCATCCGTCGCTAAGTTATGACGGAGTTTGAGACAAATTTTTTTCGTGACTAATTTTGCAACTAATTTTAATTTTAGGTACAACTAGTTTTCTCTAGCTAATCCATCGCAAATTGGCGACGAATTATTTTTGTCACAAATTTTCATCGCTAATTAACATTTTTCTTGTAGTATAAATAGACTGGCATCAAATGGGCTTTCTGTGTAGAGCTCAGGCCAGCCTGAGCTCATAGACCCAGATTTTGAGATTGAGCCCAATCAAGACAGGCCTTGGAGTGTCAGTCTGGGTTCGGTCGTGGGTGTAAATTTTTCATTAGGGTATGACCTGATTATACATGCGACTACATCCTATGTCTGACCCAAGTTTAGTCCATCCAATTAGGGATGTCAATGAATCGGATTTTATCCTATATTTGACCAAATTTGATTCAGTTTAGTTGCATTTGGTAAGCCAAAACCATATCCGATTATAATCGGATGCATATATGGTTTTTATTTTTTGCTATAGAGCCCCAACAAATATCTTAATTTTATGGATATCCGAATCCGTTTACATTTAAAAAAGTGGAACTGGTATTATCTTTTCACCATCCCAATCTGAATCTGAATTCGAGTCTGTTTAACCAACATCTTCTTAGTCAAATAAGGTATTGGCCACATCAGATCTGAATCTGAACCGTTTACATCTGATGTCCCACTACTGTAGGCAGCTTCCCATGAGGATCCCATTTGATTTACCCAAATCTGAACTTATCAAGTTGTAGTGCTGCAAATCCCAACTTTATTTATTTTGATTCTCAATTTTATTTTATTTTTACTCAGAGAAACTGCTCTAGGCAAAGAGACATAGCCATGCTGGCTCATCCTGCCATACTTATGGTCGCTGTCCATATCAGTGTAAAACTCCGAGGGCTTACCCCTTGACCCCAGGGAGTCACCAAGCTTCGGCTTACGCAGGGTGGGTGACGCCCATGGGATTTGAACCCAAACTGTCTAGGCCCCATCCCACTACGCCAAACCCCTAGGGTTTTCTTTCAATTCTCAAAATTGTGCACAGAATGGATCACACTTTTTCAAATCTTGGTTTTGATTTAGAACAGGTAAGAAAACATGCAGCACTGGATCCACATTCAACCAAGAAGAGAAACCTATAAAACTCGTCAGTAAAGCAATTGGACCCACTGGGTGGATCCATGTCCAAAACTGGTCGTAGTGGTTTGCACCAGATGCCGGCCCATTACAGCTTACATAAGGTAGGTTAGTTTTCACATGAAATACACAATGCATATGCGACTTGTATCAGTCAAAATAACAATGAGAATCCCAAATAAATGAACTCTGGGAATTTTCTTAATGTTAAGAGGCTACCGAACATGTACAGGAAAACTTGGAGTTGGATAACAATCTTGACTGGTTAGGCAATGATGAATTGAAAGAGCAACCAGCAATTAGTTGGTAGTCTTTTTTTAGAGGAGCAAAGAGAATATCCCACAGATGCAAGCATTGCTGTCTTCAAGAATATATTGAGTTGGCTCCAATGAGAAGAGGACATAAAATAAAGATAGATCAAGCCGTGACAAGATAATGAATATATATATATATATATATGTGTGTGTGTGTGTGTGTGTGTGTTCTCCCTTTCATAGTTGATGATCAAAAGGGAGTAGGAAACAAAAATATGTTCCCATCCAGTAGGGATGTAAAGGGATCAGACTTGGTTTGGATCTAGGCATTACTGAATCCAATTAACCTATTCATATTCTGTTGGGATCCAGAGTTGGATGAAGAAAAGATAATAATGAATCCGATTAGCTAATCTGATATATTTTATACATAATCAGGTTTGCATTGTCAGTTGGATTCAGATTCAGCTCAAATTTGGATGAAAAACTGCATACATAATCTGAATCAGATTATGAATAGGACTATATTTTCTTTATCAAATCTGCCTGATCAGATTCATATTCAGTCAGGTGTCCCACCCAAACCTGATACGTTGAGATTCACTGCTAGGACTTTTATGTTTTTGAAAAAAGGTGAAAACGGAAACTGAGAGCACAAGGCATGAAAGTAGGGCTGGTAAACAAGCTGAAGGAGCTGAGCTTGAAATGTTCCAAGCTTGGCTCATTCTTGTGGCCAGCCAAGCCGAGTTTGAGCTCATAATGAGCCCGAGTTAAACTAGCTGAGTTTGAGCTGGGTTGTTTATAGAAAAATACATTGTTTCAGAGCTCGAAGAAATAAGATTACAAAAATAAAATAAAAGCAATGTGCCAGCAGTGGTCCAGTCCATAACATACAACC
The DNA here is from genome assembly GCF_984573655.1 of Nuphar pumila. NCBI lineage: Eukaryota > Viridiplantae > Streptophyta > Magnoliopsida > Nymphaeales > Nymphaeaceae > Nuphar > Nuphar pumila. The sequence goes on from NC_143262.1 coordinate 9,074,598, forward strand.
ATGGTTGAAACGGTGGAAAATCATTCCAGCAAACAGCTGTAGGAAAAGAAAAATAAACAAAGCAGGTTGTTGGGCCATTACTTCAGACAGCCCTTAGTGAGTAGGTGTAAATTAATTTCTTTATTTTTTAGCTGGGAAAAGGTCGAAAAGAACAAAACTTTGATACCACATCTCACATCTTGGCAATATCAAATTATAGAAGGCCACCCATTGCCAGATCCATCATGATTCCCGGATACAGTCAGCACCTTTTAGGAACCTATATGTCATAACAATTTCCTACATTTGGCAATATAAGTTGCTCAAAAAAAATGTGAAAACCACCATAAGCCACAACAGATTTAATTCAAAAAATGTGAATTGAACACCTTCTGTTAATATATATATATATATATATATATATATTATTGCTTTTAAATTCATCATTTTTTTAATATTTTCTCTAAATAGATGATACTATAATATTATAAAATTTTCTTCCCCAAAAAATCCTGAAAATGTATTTTTGACACTGTTATCCACAATAGTCTGCTTAAAGAAGGGCAGATAAACGGACCGAGCCGCTTCTTAAATGAGCAAAGCTTGAATAAGGGCGGTTAGACTCAACTTGTTTTTTTTTATGAAGGACGAGGAAATCTTTGGAATCAAAGACCTAGTCACGCTGGCTAAGCCTGCCGAGAGACTGATGCCCATAAGAATGGAACCCTGACCATTAAAATTGCACTATTCAGAAAATCATATTTTTATGTAAACCCCAATCCTTCTTTAGGGATGGCAATGGACCGAGGAAAAACGGGCTCCGCCCCAGCTCGCCTCGCCCCGTTTGAACCGGGGAAGGGGGACATGAAATAGGGATGAAGGTGGGGATGGAGGTTAAAATCAAAACCCGTGCAAGGATGAAGGCCGAGATGGAAGGCAGGATTTTGAGACAGGGCATCCACTGCCATCCCTAAACATTAGAAAAACGAGCCCTAGAATTCAATGTTTCTGCTTGACCTTAAAATTCTCAAATAAGCTACCACATGCTTGGCTCATTCTCATAGTGAGTCAGCTCTAACTCAGCTTGGGCTCGTGATGGGGTGAATTTGGCTCGAGCTTGAGCTTGTATTGAGCAAAAAGGATCCAAAGTGAACAGAGTCAGACTCGGCTGATTCAGCTCATTTTTTACCAATTTTTGGTGATATTGACCGTGGACTAGATCTACCGCTACTTGTGGTCCCCACTTTATATGAATATAACCTTTAATAAATCACCCTTTCTTTTTTCCTTCAAGGGACCATAAATAGTGAACGTGTGACATTGCCAAATTTTCAATATTACCGAATTTCGGTGATATTGAATATGACCACATCCCTTCTCTTTTTAACTCCTGCCCGGAACTGGATCCATTTCTTCTGCACATACGGTCAGCTTAATTTGATGTGACACAAAGCACTTTAGACTGGTTTAATCTGAACATGATCGTCACCGTCCAGAGCAGGAGCAAGAGGACGACAAGTGCAGGATCCACCTTCTGAATGATAGACTGATAGGAACGGTCTACACAAATCACACCCACAAGTGATCAACGGGTCTGGTTTACCCGGACCTGACCCATACAAAACCCTATAGGGTCCCGCTACGGTGATAAATAAGAAGACTTGATTAAAACCCGGGTGCCGACTTGAAGGTCTGATTAATACATGGATGTGACTATAGTTTGTAAAATTTTATACCAGACTCTTGACTGACTCATAATTTTTTAATGTAAAAATGAAAAAAAAAAATTATTTTATCGGGTATGGCCTGTTTCTGATTTATGTCGTTCTTATGGGGTCTGGGTATAGTAAGTCCGATTAGATTCGAGTCTGGACCCATTAGCATACTAAAAAATTGGGACCAGGTATGATTCTGTCTGGATCCAAACCAAACACGAACGGTTGACACCCCTACCCACAAGTGACGAACGGGCATGTGGAACCCAGCACCATGTAAAATATATAATAAAGTACCATGTATATATATATAGATAAACCAGGAAGTAAGTCCGAGAATGCATACAGGAAAAAAGCAATGATGGGATCAAAATGATACAAAGCTAATGAATCCATCATCAACCACGGAGATGTTCTAAGCAAACCTACAATATGGGGAAAATTGTAAGAGACTAGGTCGCGCTGGCTCAGCCTGCCATACCTACGGTCATTATGCTGCAGCGTAAAACTCTGGGGCTAGGACCCCTGATCTCAAGGCCTATGCTAAGCGTTGGCTTGCGGAGAGGGGCCGATGCTCCCATGAGAATCGAACCTTGACTGTCTGTCTAGCTGCCAAGGCCCTACCCCACTACGCCAACCCCCCTTTGGGTGAATCGCATGCTTCCTTACATGGTTTCAATGTATGGTGGGGGGATAAACCTCACGAGCTCCCCAATGTCCTCCTCTTGATAAGTAGTAGCAGACCCTAACTGCAAAAGCCAAGCTAAACCTTTTATACACATCATTTCTCAAGTGTCTGCACTCGTGTGCGAGTGCAAGAGCATGCATTCAAAGATCATAGGAACCTACCAATCTCTATTCAAACGTCACACTTTCAGTGCACACACCAAGTCGGCCAAGAAAAAGGCACATAAATAGAGAGCTCACCTAGAGGGGGCTTTCCTCTTTCACACGAGTAGTGAGCCAGGAGGATTTTGAACCGATGTCATAAATCTCATTATCGAGAATTTCTCAGCATGGAAGATCGAATCGTAAGCTAGAAATTTGTTTTTCTTGGGAAAATCTCAAGAAAATGTTTGCGTACATGATATTGTAAAAATACAAGAAAATAAATAAAAAACTTGAAAACTGTTAATAACAGGTTAACATAGCGATAAAATTGTGATATTCTGAATACGAGTTATATGTTTGAAATAAAATTTGAAAACTGTTTCCAGCACCTTTCTCTCTACTCCAGAATAACAGTGCGTTGTCCCATTATGTTCTGGGATAAGAATTGAACTTTTATTGGAACTTTCCATCTGCTTGAAACAAAAACTCGCTAATTGTCTGAAGCTTTAATTATTGCAGCACCATAGGGAGAGTAAAAAGCAGAACAGCATACCAATCTTCTGAAGGTTGGAGGAACCCCGTAGAGTTTAGATGAAAATAGAAGAAGAGAGCAAAGGTAGGAACAAGGCCTTCCAAAGGGGGGATTCTTTTTCTGTATCTTATTGAAGGAGCCTCTCCTTGACAAAGGAGAGATGCTTGCTGAACTGCGCCTCTCCTGGGTAGCTGTTGCCCAGCAATATCAGGATACTATCGACTTTTCCTTTTTTAGAAGGAGAGGTGACCGTTTTTTCACCTTTTTTGCATGTTTATCATGCGTTGGAGAGAGAGTGGGTCACTTCTCTCCCCAACCCATGAATCCATGCCTGAACATGGCCATTCATGGTCATTTGTGACCAACAATTTCATGTTTTGATTCTTTTTCTACAGCAATGAACAACACTGGAGTGCACTGCTATTGTGATTTCTGCTATAAATATATATAATTTCTGCATTTTGGTCATCTTGCATTCAATATCTGCATTTTATGATTTTCAGGATGACATTGCATATGGTTGGTTAAGATTACGTTTGTGATGGCAATGGTCATTCATGCTGAATTCAGAGATGGGTGCATGTAGTTGATTCCAATTTTTATTTTTTGTATCATCTTACATTTGTAGGCCTTCAGAGCAGTATGTTGTGTTGGATTAACCACCACGATTAACGTGGTGGTTATCCACAATGTGGATATATCCCCATTAAAGGATGATCATGCCGATAAATCAGCATGAGACAAAGGGGAACGGTGCGTAACCGTTCCCACCTTATGCATATAAAAGGCTGGGTATCATGAGCGACCCAGGTGAAGAAAAATACGGTGAAAAAGGAGATCGAAGGTCTACTCACCGACTGCATCTGGTAGCCTGGGCTCGTGAAGGGTTGCAGTCCGGCTGAGCAGAAATTCCGGCGATCAACTCCGGCGACCTCCGACCTCCGTAAATGGCAGCATCAGGTACGCTGTCTACTGTTTTTCTTTTGTTTTGTTTTTGCAGGGTCACTGCCATACAGTGACGCCTTCTGGTCTGCCGCCTCGCCGGAAAATCCTCGCCCGACTCTACATTGGGTTATGGGCCCACACCCCGCTTCCGCTGCGGGGTGTGCTCCGGTTAGACCAGCAACGCAGGTCACCATGGGGTGACCCTGCTGCTGGTCACCGGCGTATGTCGCCGGCACCTGCGACTGTCGCCGGCACCTGCGACTGTCGCCGTTGGGCGACAGATTAAAAAAAAAAAATCCACTTACCTCTGTATTTTTTGGGGGTTTTCTGTCGGCGAGGACTGCATCGGCGTTTCACTCTTTCATCCGGCATTAAAGAGCAGCTGGGACCGTCGCCGACGACTATTAAGTCGCCGAATTTCTGGAAGTGCTTCTGCGGCATCAGGTTTTTGGCTGGCGGATGGGAGCTTTCGCCGGAGAAGGGCGCCATCTGATGGCGGCGTTGGTCGCCGGTGGATGGCGGCGTTGGTCGCCGGCGGACGGCGGCAATGATCGCCAGCAGGCGCCGGCGTTGGCTGCCGACAGGCGGCGGAAAAACCCTGCAACAAAATGAAAAGGGCGAAATAGGGTTTTGGAAAAACCCTAATTTCGACTCTTATCGTTTTTGTTTTTCGGGTCGGGTTCATTTTTTGAACCGGACCCGCCCACCCGAATCCGATCCATAAGGTGACCCGGATCGGATCAAGGTTTCGGGTGGGGACCCGCTCGGGTCAGACCCGGATAAGGTAAACCCCGGGTCAGACTCGGATCCAGCGGTTAGCGGGTCCGACCCAGATCCGGTCCTTACCGGGTCCGACCCGGATCCAGTAATACCGGGTCCGACCCGGATCCTGTCTTAACCGGGTCCGACCCGGATCCGGTCTTAACCGGGTCAGACCCGGATCCGGTTGTAACCGGGTCCGACCCAGATCCGGATAACCCCGGGTCTGACCCGGATCCAGAAGGGTCCAGGCACTATTTGGCCTGAACCGGATCAATGACTGACTCAGTCCCCTTCCGGGACCGGTTCAGAGCCGTTTTTGGCCGGTTCCTTCCAGTTTCTCACCGGTTCCGAAATGCTAAGACCCTGTTTTCTTAAACATAAGAAAATATAGGGGTTTTGGCATACGGGTATAGGGTTTTAATGAACTTTTGTTCACATTTAACCCAGTTCATAAGGTTCAGAACCGGTTCGGACCCTTGGATGACCGGTTCAGGGCTGTTTCAGACCGGTTCAAAGCGCTTTAAGACCGGTTCATGATACGTATGACTAGTTCATTCAGTTTAAGAACCATTTCGAGGGTCATATGTCTAGTCCATTCGGTTTACGGACTATTTTAAGATATAATTTTACATATTAGCATTAAGGATAGTTAAATGAATCAGTGTTTTCATGTCACCAAAGTGACTGAATACACGTGAGTCATGAATGAATTTTTATACTATCATACAGTTCCTAAGCCGATATGCACATTGTACTTATATTCATGAAACGATAGACGACCCAAAGGTAGTTTTATCGTGTTTGGAATTTAAGTAGGGTAGAATAAGGTAAATGTGTCGAGATACATCACACATGAGTATCCAAAGATACCTTGTGTTGATGGTCTATCTTCACAAGAACCTTAGTTTTACCGAAAATGGTCGGTAGGCGAAGTGGTTTCGCGTGTCAGAGCTCTTACCAAAGTAGGACTCTGATGACCCCCTTCACTCGTCTGGAAAGAAGCATATCAAAGGCCTTTATTATTTTTGCTTTTTCCAATAAAGTTTTAGTCTTTTATGAATGCTTCCTGATACATGTCTTTTGTCATGCAGTTTCTAGTTCTGTGATTTTAGATGGCTCTAGCTTCATACCTTTTCTAGATGGATCCAATTTTAGTGATTGGAAAGAAAATGTTTTATTTGCATTAGGGTATATGGATCTAGATCTGGCCCTAAGGATAGATGAACCCGCTGCCCTCACTGATCAGAGTACTGCTGATCAAAAGATTGCTTTTGAGAAGTGGAACCGCTCGATTAGACTTAGCTTGTTGCTTTTGAAATCTAAAGTAGCTAAGAACATTCGGAGTGCTATCCCACAATGCAGAACAGTGAGAGAATTCATGAATGCCATTGAGGCACAGTTTGTGAGTTCAAACAAGGCCAGAGCCAGTACCCTAATGTCAAAATTGATATCTATGAAATATACTGGAGGGGGAAACATTCGCCAACACATTTTGGAGATGAGAAACATAGCGTCTCAGCTGAATGATATGAAGCTCACCATCTCTGATTCTTTCCTAGTGCATTTAGTTCTAACGTCCTTACCTTTGGAATACGGACCTTTCAAAATCTCGTACAACACACATAATGATGAATGGACATTTAATGAACTCATGTCCAAGTGTGTTGAAGAAGAAGAGAGGATGAAAGGTGAGAAGGTGCAGAGTGCACATATGGCTTCTCATACGTCCAAAGTAGGACCAAGGAAGAATGCATTTAAGAGAAATGCTAGGAAGAAGCCAATTGGAGATAAGTCATCCCAAGATAAGCAATCCAACTCTGCTCCCATAAAGTGCTTCTTTTGCAAGAAGAAGGGACACATAAAGGCAGATTGCATAAAGTACAAGAAGTGGTTGGAAAAGAGAGGTAATTTGTCATTTGTTTCTCATGAATGTAATTTATTACAAATTCCTGAAAATAGCTGATGGATTGATTCTGGTGCTACTGTTCATATTTCCAACTGTCTACAGCTGTTCCTGAGTAGAAGGGAACCAACAATGCATGAGAAAAGCATCTATTCGGGAAACAAGATGCGTTCACATGTGAAGGGTGTTGGAACCTGCAGGATTACTCTGGATACGGGCGTAGTTTTAGATCTTCATGATGTCTTTTATATTCCATCGTATAGTAGAAACTTAATTTCAATTTCAAAGTTGGATAAATTTGGATATTGTTTTAAGTTTGAAAATTCCAAATTGTTCATATTCAGAAATTCAATTGAAATTGGTTCTGCATCTGTTTATGATGGTTTATATAGATTGAATGTGAAGAACCAAACTCAGGAGTCTTTGACTTCTGAATACGCATTGGTTGGAAATAAACGTAGCATGACAGATGATAAATTTTACATGCTTTAGCATCGAAGGTTGGGTCATATCTCTGAAAAGAGAATAAAGAGACTGGTAAATGAAGGGATCTTGCAATCCCTAGATTTTTCTGACAATGACCCATGTGTTGATTGCATAAAGGCTAAGCATACAAACACATATAAAGAGGGTGCCAAACGCAGTAGTAAGATATTAGAAATAGTCCATATGGGTGTATGTGGACCGTTTTCCCCATGTTACACAGGCGAAAAATATTTCGTTACCTTTATTGATGACTATTCTCGGTATATGTATCTCTACTTGATTTTCGAAAAATCTGATGTTTTTCAGATATTTAAAGAATTTAAGAAAGAAGTAGAGAAACAAACTGATAAGGTTATCAAAATAGTCAGGTCTGATAGAGGTGACGAATATTATGGTAGGTTTACTGAGATGGGGTAAAGGGAAGGACCATTAGCGCGATTTCTTAAAGAGGAAGGCATTATGCCTCAATATACCATGCCTGGTAGTGCCTATCAGAATGGTGTAGCTGAAAGGAGAAATCGTACGCTTAAAGAAATGGTCAGGGCTATGTTGAATTATTCAACACTTCCCATAAAGTTGTGGGGTGAAGCCTTAAAGACTGCTGTGCATATTTTGAATAAGGTTCCTACGAAATCTGTGCCTAAAACTCCTTACGAGTTGTGGACAGGTAGGAAACCATCACTGTCTTATATGCACATATGGAGATGTCCTGCAGAGGCTAAACTGTATAACCCCCACATTAAAGCCTTTGATCCAAGAACAACCAGTGGATATTTCATTGGTTATCCAGAAAGATCAAAAGGGTACAAGTTTTATTGCCCATCTCACTCACCACAGATTGTTGAAACGGATAAGGCTAAATTCCTAGAAGATGGTTCAGTAGGATTAAGTGCACTTCAAAGCATTGGTTTTGAGGAAATACAGGATCCAGTTTTATCACCTGTTAAGGAAAACATCGAAAGATACCACATTGTTATTCCTAATGATGGTGTGGTTGATCATTCGATTGTTAATGCACAAATCCAAAGTGAACACATTGTGGACAATGCGGAAGAGCACGAACAGGATGATCAAGTTCAATCTGAGCCTGAGGAACGACCTGTTTGGAGATCCACAAGGATTAGGAGATCTGTCATACATCCTGATTATGTGGTGTACCTTCAGGAGCCTTGTGATTTCATAGATATGGATGATGACCCGTTGAATTTTATGGAAGCTGTTGAGAGCAAACAATCTTCGCACTGGATTGAAGCCATGAAAGAAGAGTTAGACTCTATGGCTAAAAATCAAGTGTGGGATCTTGTCACATTACCTAAAGGAGTAAAGCCCGTAGGGTGTAAATGGGTCTTTAAGACCAAGAAGGACTCAAAAGGTAACATAGAGAGACATAAAGCAAGATTGGTTGCTAAAGGATTCACCCAGATGGAGGGCATTGACTATAATGAGACATTTTCTCCTGTCTCAACTAAGGAGTCAATGAGCATTATTCAGGCCCTCGTAGCTCATTATGATTTAGAGCTACATCAGATGGATGTGAAAACAACGTTCCTCAACGGGGATCTGAATGAAGAGGTATACATGGAACAACCTCTTGGTTTCTCTGAAAATGGTCGTTTGGTTTGTAAGCTTAACAAATCAATATATGGACTTAAACGGGCCTCCCGACAATGGTATATTAAATTTTTCCAAGTCATTGTGACTTTCGGGTTTACAGAAAACATTATTGATCAATGTATATACCTTAAGGAAAGTGAGAGTAAGTTCATTATATTGATGTTGTATGTGGATGACATCTTACTTGCAACCAACGATATGAAGTTACTTTCAGAGACAAAACAGTTTCTTGCATCACATTTTGATATGAAAGATATGGGTGAGGCAACTTATGTACTTGGCATTGAGATTCGTCGAGACCGAGCAAAAGGGTTTCTAAGCCTCTCCCAAAGATCCTATATAGAAAAGGTGTTAAAGAGATATGGGATGGAGAATTGTTCTCCTACTTCTACACCCATATCAAAAGGTGACAAGCTGAGCCTAAAGGATTGTCCACAGAACGATATTGACAAAGCACAGATGAATGCTTATCCATATGCATCAGTTGTTGGCAGCTTGCAGTACGCGCAGACATGTTCTCGACCAGATATTTCTTTTGCAGTAGGGGTACTTGGCAGATTTCAGTCTAATCCAGGTTTACCCCATTGGAAGGCTGCCAAGAAAGTCTTGCGGTACTTGCAAGGGACAAAAGACTATATGTTAACGTATCATAAAGTTGATCACCTCGAGGTCATTGGCTACTCAGATACGGATGTAGGAGGATGCCTTGATAGTAGAAAGTCTACTACTGGGTACGTCTTCTTACTTGCTGGGGGAGCGATCTCTTGGAGGAGTGGAAAGCAGACGACCACTGCTGCCCACACCATGGAGGCAGAATTCATTGCATTGTACGAGACTACTTCGCAGGCTATATGGTTAAAGAACTTCATATCACAGTTAAAGGTGGTCGATTCCATTGGGAAGCCACTGAAAGTCTACTGTGATAATGAAGCTGCAGTGTCCTTTTCGGACAACAACAAAAGTACTACGTCATGCAAGCATATGGAATTGAAGTATTTTGTTGTTAAAGAAATGACAGAGAATCATTTAGTGCATATTGTCAATATTGGTACCAAAGAGATGATCGCTGATCCTCTTACTAAAGGGCTAGCACCGGGATTATATTTCGAACATGTAATGAGGATGAGATTGTTAAACTTTTTTTGACATATGCATGTAAATAAAGTGATCACTTTCAGTCTTTTGATTCTCATTATGGTTGTTGTTAATCTCATAAGGATTAGAGATTCAACTAAGGACCTTTAGAATAGAATATAAAGGCCATTCTATTCATCAAGTTATTTCCATAAGGTTTTCTGGTTAAAAAGATTTATCGTCGGATCAAGTGAGAGAATGTTGGATTAACCACCACAATTAACGTGGTGGTTATCCACAATGTGGATATATCCCTATTAAAGGATGATCATGCCGATAAATCAGCATGAGATAAAGGGGAACGGTGCGTAACCGTTCCCACCTTATGCATATAAAAGGCTGGGTATCATGAGCGACCCAGGTGAAGAAAAATACGGTGAAAAAGGAGATCGAAGGTCTACTCACCGACTGCATCTGGTAGCCTGGGCTCGTGAAGGGTTGCAGTCCGGCTGAGTAGAAATTCCGGCGACCTCCGACCTCCGTAAATGGCAGCATCAGGTACGCTGTCTACTGTTTTTCTTTTGTTTTGTTTTTGCAGGGTCACTGCCATACAGTGACGGCTTCTGGTCTGCCGCCTCGCCGAAAAATCCTCGCCGGACTCAACATGTTGCTCCCTTCTACCGATGCAAATTAAACATCAATTTTTGGTGTATTATATCTTTGAAAATTTGACAATCTTTTTTCTTAGTTTTTACCTCATTCTTGAAATGTTGTGGATGCTAGCATTGCAAAGAGAATTTTTTTGTGTTATATTTATAATCTTTATTTTTACATCTGTTATTTATTTATATTTCTATGTCTATATTACATATATATAATTATATTGCAATATATTTGTATTCAAATCAATATATATATATAATTTAGGAAATGATCGATTAATGTGTATTTAAATAAATATTTTTGAAGTTTGTTTGAAAATTACCATTAGTGACAGAAATATCCGTCACTATAGCATTCTCCCTTGCAACAGGTGTAACCGTCACTATAGGTCTTCCCTTGTGACGGTTATTGTTGTTACCAAATCTTTTAGCAACCAGATATCTTGTGATGGTCAATGAATGCATAAGTGACAACCATCCTGGTCTTTAGCGACAGAAATAACCATCTTTAATTAATTGTACTTTGTTGCAGTGGGTATCGACGTAACTCTGGTACCATCACTAATTAATATCGGCCATTTTCTTTGAAAATGGCCTGATTTTATCACAAAACCGATATTATCCCAAGAAAAACAAGAGGGTTTCAAAATATCACTTATTTTTAAAAATGTTTTGGTTTTATTGTGATATTATCATGTTATTAGTGAGAATAGTAATATTTGTTCATACATATTTTTATATATTTCAATGTTTTTCTTATGTTTTATGTTGCAATTTAAATATACCGATGTTTTCTCAAGATTTTATAGAAAAACAAATATTTTGAATTTATCCCTAGATTTTCTTTTGCCTAAAAAAATCCCAAAGAATGAGATTTGTGACTATGATTTTGAAATTTTAATTATTTTAATATTATGCTAGTATCTTTTTAATAAATTTTAATTATGTTTTCGTAACAATATATTTTTATATGCTAAAAACAAAAATAGTTTTCGATCAAAAACAGATTTTATTGATTCAAAATTGAAAAAACTGGGTCACCATATCTTATTTTTGAAAAAAAGAAAACCTAACACTCAAATCTCATGTCAGATAATAAGAGAGAAAAAGAAAGAGAAATTCATAAGGCGCACACTACCCTGTTTAGTATGAGACGTCTAGTTTTAGTTTTTTTATGATCTTCCTGTATTTGGTCATTAATGTCAATGTCAAGGTGGGTTCGGGTCTGGGTTGACTATGTGTTTGGGTCGTACTCGTACCCATATGGGCAACGGTTGGTGTTGGGTTGTGTATAGAGGACCGGATGAGTTGAGTAGATACTAGTTAGTAGTAACGCGATTTTGGATCAGAATTGATTCCGGATCAGCCAAAAAATTGCAAAACCTCTATCATGGATCTGACTCATTTGCATCTAGTTGAGGCAGGATCAGGTGCAATCACATTGCACAAATGCAATGTGCCGCTGCACCTGATCGGCATGTTGTACAGCCTGGTAGAGTGGGGCCCAACAGGAGATAGATGGTGATCAAGTGCAGTGCAATGTGATTGTACCTGATCCCAATGACGGCTTCAACAATTCGGGTAAGGTTCCGTTATTGAGTCTCTATTAGCGGCTCTCATATGACAGTATGAAGCAGATCAGATAGAGATGAATTACCAAATCCCGATCCGATTAGCTGCTTAAGCTGACTGGACAAACTGTGACATATTCAGTTTCAGATGTTAATCAGGCGTGGATTCGGATGTAAAATCCTAAAAACCGAATCCAATATTTTGATTGATCATATCTTGAATTATTTACAGACTGTGGGTACCAACGCCTTTTTTTCTATTTGTTTTTTCATGATACATATTTTTTTTAGTAGAAATCAGCTCTTATATCATGCAATTATGACACATAGATTTTATAATGTTTCAAAAATCAACGGATGTGACACTCTCCCATGATATAAAATTGTGTTTTTTAATAAAAAAAAACATAATTCAAATGTCGATCCCTACTATTTTGATCCGTCCATGAGGTCCAATTGAATCAAAACAACTTGTGCCAATGGGCCAGGCTGTTGGACGGGCCAAGCCAAGCCAACCCGGCCCACCATGGGCCGGGTTTGGGCCAAGGTGTTAAGCTCGGACCCATTAGGTGTCTGGCCAAAACCTGGTGCGTTATATACGTGGGCCGAGCTTGGGTCAGTCCACGGGCTACCGGGCCGGCTTGCTTGATGAGCTTGAGTTATTTATTAATTTTTTAATAATATAAAATTTAAAAAAAAGTAACTTGGTAACTATTACTATTTACCTAATTAGTTAGGTTAATTTTATGAAAACTAAAAAAAATATTAATTGGGTGCATGAGAAGTTGAAAACTTTTTAATTATTAGTATTTATAAATGAATTTTGGTCAGGTTAGGCAGACCCAGCTCGCTTCACATTGGGCAATTGGGCCAATAGGCCAGGCCGCAGTTTACTTTTTCGAACTCCACAATCAATAAACAATGAGAAAAAGACGAATCACCTTACTTTTTCATGAACCAATGAGTTGACCCACAAAGTATCAAAGGAGCCCATGGCGGCTATAACCATATCCACCAATTCACCACAGGAAGCCATGGCTATCAAAATTCTCATCTCTCTTCTGCTCATCTTCTGCTCCTGCTCTGCAGCATCCTCCCAACAACAGCAATCCTTCTCCTCTTTCTCTCTGCTTGACTCCCCATGGCGCATAGACCAGAACCAAGTCCTCGTCTCCCCCAATGGCACCTTCGTCGCCGGATTCCGGCCCTTACCTTCCTCGCCGCAGCTCTATATCTTTGCAATATGGTACCAGAATGCTGCAGACAGGACCATAGTGTGGGCGATAAACCGCGATGCGCCCGTAAATCGGTCATCCGCTCTAGTCTTCTCCTCCGCTGGAGAACTCATCCTCAATGACTCCGCAACAGGCCAGAACCTTTGGGCCAACGCCACAACCAACCAACCCAACTCGACAAAGTTGTTCCTAGATGAGGATGGCAACCTCCATTTTGACAATTGGTTGAGCTTCAATTATCCAACAGACACCATCCTCCACAACCAGCCATTCCCTCCGAGCAGGATCCCGCTCATCTCCAGCCGAAGCCCGACTGACTACGCATCTGGGAGCTATCAATTTATCAACGCCAGTGTTCTGGTCTTCAACAAGTCAGATCAGTACTGGACGAGCCAGAGCACGTTCATGAATCTAACATCCGATGGAGTGCTGCAGTTGCAGAATGGTCAATTAGTCACAGCAGATCTGAAAAGCCCAAACAGGCACCGCAGACTAACTCTGGAGTATAATGGGAACCTGAGGATCTACAGTCTGGACCCTGACTCAGGGAATTGGACCATAGTCTGGCAAACCATACTAGAAGTTTGCAACGTCCACGGCACCTGCGGCCCAAATTTCGTGTGCAAGAGCAATTCCATCACCGACATCCCCTACTGCATCTGCCCACCTGGATACCAGCAGACCCCAGCAGGCAGCTGCAATCTCAAAATCCCACTCACAGCAGACCCCAGAGAAAGCAAATTCCTCAGACTGGATTTCGTTAACTTCACCGGCGGCTCCAGCCAAACCATCCTCAGAACCCAGAATCTCGCTACATGTGAATCAATGTGCTTGGCCAACCCTCGGTGTCTAGGATTCACTTACAAATTCGACGGCAATCAGTACTGCGTCCACCATATCGATCGACTCCTAAATGGATACTGGTCTCCATATACGCAAAATGCTGTGTATCTTCGTGTATCTGTAAATGAGAATGCTACTTCAAACTTCACAGGGCTGACCACATTGGTTCACACAACATGCCCGCTTCACATCCGCCTTCCAATCCCCCCAAAGCAGTCCCAAATGAAGACCAGGAACCTTGCCATTGTCTCCTCTTTCTTCGCCATCGAGCTCATTTGTGGTATCGCGTTCTTCTGGGCCTTCCTTCGCAGGCAAAGCCGCTTAGCACACACTTTCGGCATTGAATACCACCCAGCCGGAGGGCCCAAGCACTTCTCTTATGCCGAGCTCAAGGCTGCTACAAACGACTTCTCTGACAAGATCGGCGAAGGCGGATTCGGCACCGTTTACAAAGGCCAGCTCTCAGACCAACGGATGGTGGCTGTGAAACGCCTGAAGACATCCCCTCGCAGTGAGGCTGAGTTCTGGGCAGAAGTTGCAATCATCGGCCGAATGCATCACCTCAACCTTGTTCGTTTGTGGGGATTTTGTACAGAGAAGGAGCAAAGGCTGATGGTCTTTGAGTACGTCCCCAATGGCTCCCTGGACAAGCACATGTTCCCTGCTGCAGTCAGGCATCAAAACCAGACAGCTTCGAGCTCCCAGAAGCCCATGCTTGACTGTAGCATACGTTACCGGATTGCAGTGGGTGTAGCAAGGGCAATTGCCTACCTTCATGAGGAATGCCTTGAGTGGGTGCTTCACTGTGATATCAAGCCAGAAAATATTCTCCTAGAGCACGATTTTTGTCCAAAAGTATCAGACTTCGGATTAGCCAAGCTCACAAACAAAGAAGATATCTTGAACGTGTCCAGAATGCGCGGGACGCCTGGATACATGGCCCCAGAATGGATTGGACGAGAACCAATTACAGTGAAAGCAGATGTGTACAGCTTTGGGATGGTGCTGCTCGAGATAGTGACCGGGATTCGGAACTTCAAGCCACCGCAACATTCAATAGCAAGTGATGACTGGTTCCTTCCACAGTGGGTGTTCGACAAGGTGTACAAAGAGAGGAATATTGAGGACATTCTGGATCCGCAGCTTCTGCAGACATATGACAACCGGCAGCACCTTGTGATGATTGACAGAATGGTTAAAACAGCCATGTGGTGCCTGCAAGACCGGCCTGAACTGAGGCCTTCAATGGGAAAGGTTGCCAAGATGCTGGAAGGGACAGTAGATATCATAGAACCAGGAAGACCCGCCATTTTCTACTTAGCAGATCCCGAACATCAATCAGGCACGAAAACCCCACAAAAAACGGGTATATAACTATTCCCTTTTTCATTTCCAGGGAATTGCATTTGTGAGATTCCAACGCAAAACCCGTTTTTAATAGGCTATTGTTCCAAGACCATGACATTCAATGGAAAGAATAATCATGAAATAACTGATTCCATATCCGAATATATCATATCATTTCTTTCATATTTTTCATTTCAACGCAATTTTCAGTTTAGATGGAGAACACTAGGGAACCAATTACACACATTCCAAAATACAGAGTATGATCTGGCACCACACAAAGTAAAGCATGAGAAAACCATGATGATCAAACTCGCAATAAAAATGAAATGGTAGTAACACACTAAGGTCTACACTCATGCAAAGAAAATGCTATTACCCAATTAGCACATGCACCCAACATCCGACCAAGACTTTCATCGATTCACAAAGAAAGAGCTGCCTCAGAATCTTCTCCTAGGAGGTGTCCTAGAACGATGACCACGTGGAGACCTGTAGAGGTGAATACAAGGTTCATAATGAACGAAAGCTACACAGGGAAGGAGCAGTTCAGCTTGAACTATAACAAGTAGATACAAAAGAAAGAGTATGCATTAGGGCAGCAACCTCCTCCTCATGTTCCAAACACAACCCCTGTTTCATATGCTGCAACTTTATCATGACAATCAATGGAAATAATAATCATGGCTGATTTCATTTGTGAATACAGTTGTGTATGGTTCATTTGCATTGTGTGTTTCAACATTCACTACATTTTCCAGTTTAGATGGAGAAAACTAGGGAACCAACAGACACTCCGAAGTACAGAGTACGAGTAGGCACCACACAAAGTAAAGCATGAGAAAGACAATCAATGGAAAGAACAATCATGAAATAACTTCTCACGCATAGCATGGCCAGAGAAAAGGAACTCAATCTTGAAAGCCCCATCAACAGAGATGCTATGCGTGAGAAGTTCAGTTCCTTTTCAGATTATCTATGGCAGCCCAGGCTTCCTCTATGTTCATAACCCTGTTTCAAAAATAATTTTAAGCACTGATTTTCCATTCAAGCAAAATGTATGATATTAAACACAACTTTTAATATGGCATTAGGCAATCACTGTGAGGGGACGTCTGAAGTATTTTGACCATTTTGAAACAGTCACTTTTTAATATGGGTTTGGTTTCTTTCAAGCAAAATGTATGACATTAAACAATCAATGCATATTATGGCAGCCTGGGCCTCCTATATGTTTTTAAGGACAAAGCAAGATGTTTCTGTGCCATCAGCTTGGTCTCTTAATTGGATGAATAAATGCAAACTTGGTTGGACAATTCAAGAAAAGAACAGATACATAGGGACATTAGAAAAACCTGGAAGGCCATTGGATCTTTGTTTTTTTTTTTTTTTGCAAAATATTAGTGCTGAACTATAAATCTTTACTGGTCAAATTGTTTGAAGCTCATGTGCTTCTCTGCTCCTTTATATTAAATACATCTAAAAGCAATTATCAGGTATGCAGTCATCCGTACAATGGCAACTTCTAGTATCATCACTTCATACACAATAAGCACTGACCTCTGTATGTCAAAGATAACAAATGACAATCTAATGCTGTAAAAATTAGTTAATGGAAAAAGCGAGTACATTGTGACAAGAAAAAAAAAGAGAAAAATCATAAACATCTGGATGAAACCAGTGTGGCTGTCAAGATTGAGGTGAAAGTTCTCTCGTGTCTCTGTTGAAATAACTTCACACGCATGGAGTCCTCAAAGTCGCACAGACACG
Organism: Nuphar pumila; assembly: GCF_984573655.1. Taxonomy (NCBI): domain Eukaryota; kingdom Viridiplantae; phylum Streptophyta; class Magnoliopsida; order Nymphaeales; family Nymphaeaceae; genus Nuphar; species Nuphar pumila. The sequence continues at coordinate 9,091,867 of NC_143262.1, forward strand.
ATAAGACTTGAAGCGTAGGAGGAGAAAAGGTAATTGCTAATAAGAAAAAGAAATACGGACATTCAGTGCAATTGAGAAATTCAAAGCAAAGAAAGCAGCAAGCGAACCACTGTAGTTGCCCGATAGAAACAACAAAATCAAGTCAAGTGACAAGCTTTCATAAAAAGCATGCAAGCATTATTTATTTATATGTCTATCTATCTATCCCTCTAAGATTAAAAACAACCTTCAAATGATAACAAGATGGAGTTTTGTTTTCTCTCCATATAAAACTTACTATTAACTAGTCTTGATGGAATTTAAACTTGACAAGCAAATAACGACCAACAGAACAACCTGCAAAACTGCATGCTGATCAGAATTGATTTAGCGACTTTTAAGCAGTACATGATTCTACATCCCAACAATGTCATTGTAGTCCAAGGGCAATGATTTTGTATAACCCATTTATCAACTTTGCCACTCAAGATCCAATGGCCTTGAAAGTGATTGGCTCAGCGAAGCAAATAGCTACCACTAAAGATTACAAAATTGTTCAAGATCTCTCCATGGAATAATCAATGCCTGGGCTCCTCTTGAAGCAAACAAGGGAGTTTCACACATAAAATTTAGACCTAGGGAATATTATCACAAAGCATTTTGACCAGTTTTGCAAAAAAAATCAGCTATACTTTTCATTAAGCCCCAAAAGCCTTAAAACACAAAGAAGAATGTCCAAGTCTTCAATGCTACTTAAACAGTATCACTTATTTAGCCAATAACATTATTTGTAAGTTAGGTTGGTTTTGTTAACAATCAGCACTCTGCAGCTAGTTTTTGTATCTTCAAAGTTGAACCACCGACATTTTGAAACCAGAGAAATAAAAAACCGAACTTCTAAATCTAATCTGGTAGCTGCATTTCAACCAATAGACAACATATACTGAAAATTTTGCTGGCCATATCAAATACTCAATCATATTGGTTTTCATCTCAACATATTCTTAATATTATCACATCCCAGAGAGGTGACTTCAATATAGCCAACAGCCAAACTGATACAGAGCATCCGGATCATCCCAACATATACGACGAGCTAGAGGATGATCCGCCTTTGATAGCCTATTACGAGAAAACTTACTCAAGAAGATCCAAGATGATCCATTTGGGTCCAAACAAATTTCAAGAGTAAAAGCATCATTTCATACATATTTATTTTCTAGGATTTTTGTTCTATGCATCTCAAAAAATTCATTTTGATGTATGGTTTCAATTTTGTGATTTTTGGACACATACGTGAAAACATTTGTATTTTTTATCTTATTTTATTTTTTTTAGGAGCCAGATCCTATGGATCTGGATAGTTCAGTAGGATTTGTTTTGTGGCACTAGAGGGTGTATTAGGGTAATTGAGTAGATTTTGAATTTTGGATCCAGATCTGGATTCCTTTTGGTTTGAAAACACTCATGTCCTCTTGTGTTTGGATAGTCAAGAGGTCCAATGAAGAGCCTAAATTCTAATTTGGGTCTCTCATTGGAGTCCAATGAAAGCCCATGTGCATTCATTACTTCCCTTTAAAGGGAATGCACAAAATCATGAAAGGGCTTTTGCTCCCTTTCTAAAAATTGTGGATGATGGTTGGACTGCCTTCTTGGAGAAGAAAACTTATCTTGCATAGCGTGGGTTGTGAAGCTGTGAATTTTTCTATTAACTTGTTGTTGGATTTACAATCCACTGGAAAACTAAAAGGATAGTCAATCTTGTCCACGCTAAATCGTTAAAATAAAAAACAAAATCGAATCACAATGCAAAAGCGTACCTGAATCTATTAGCGCTTCGATAGATCGTTGACGGGTTTGATCTTCTAGAACCTGTATACGTGACTCATTCTCCTTTCTCTAAGCCTAATGAGAGAGGAACTGATTTCTCTTATTGTTAATGAGGAGTCTAAAGAGATGGTCACTATGTAAGGTTTGTGGACCAACCTAATTGTAACCACCTAGGAGTTTCTTTTCAATTCAGCCCATTATAGAATCATAAAATGACAGATAAATGCATAAGAGGTCTCTTCAAATAAGAATATCATATCATATGAGATACCATAAGGCCCAACCAAATTGGATCCCCTAAAGAGGGCCTAAACCTAAGACAACCTATAATGTGCAATTTGTTATATGTAGGCCCACACGACTTTTCTTAACAATCTCTCACTTGGGCCACATATGTAACCTTATAATCACACATTATAACCTTATGAGCTCAAAACCATTGTGTTATCAATTGATATATCTACCAATCCGGTCCATTGATCATGTTAACATAGAACTAAAGCGGTCTTCATTACAAATAAGATAATTGCACCCATCAATGATCACGTATATTGACATAACCAAATGACATTGATCAAGTATGGATATGAAGCATGAAAATTACATGTAATGCGATCAAACATGCCTATTTCAAACTGATCATTCATTAAACTTTAGTGAGATCACAACAAATAAGTACAGAATGCAACCGAAACTTTAAATTTATTATAAAGTGGTAAAAGAAACTTTATTATATCATAGAACATCCAAATACAAACTTTCACTAAACCAGTATATCATAAAATGATAAAACACCCATTCGAGTAGTATGCTCGTAAAAGACCTTGGATGGAAAACCTTTAGCAAGCAGATCTGCAATCATGGAGTTTGTTCCAATATATTCTATCGATATCTGACAATTCTGCACTCTTTTTTTAACAATAAAGAACTTAATGTCAATATGATTTGACTTCGACGAGCTCCTATTGTTATTGAAATATCGCACTGTCATATTATTGTCACAAAATAACTTTAGCAGACTCTCAAAATTGTCCAAAATCTGCAGCCCTATGACAAAATTACATAACTATATTTTATGATTGGATGTCTCATAACAGACTACAAATTCTTCTACCATAGTGGAAGAAATAGTGAGTATCTGCTTGGCACTCCTCAAGGAAATAGCTCCCCCGGCCAACAAAAAAACATAACCTAACGTAGATCTGTGACTGTCTTGGCATCCAGCAAAGACAAAATCAGAATACCTAATGATTTCCAACTGATCTGACTTTCTGTATGTGAGCATGTAATATTTTGTTCTCTATAAATACTGCATAACCCATTTGACTGCTTTTCAATGATCCATACCTGGGTTACTAAGATATCTGCCTAACATCCTAATAATGTACGCTAAATTCGGACACGTACACACCTGAGCATACATAAGACTTCCCAAGTAGAAGCATAAGAAATCAGTTCCATATACTTAATTTCAGACTGCTGTTTGGGGCACTGAGCGAAACTAAACTTGTCTCCCTTAGCAACAGGAGTATCACCTGGTTTGCAATCCTTCATGCCAAATCTATCCAAAATCTTTTTGATATAACTCTTTTGCGATAATCTGAGAATCCCTCAAGAACAATCTTGACTTATCTGAATCCTTAATACAAAAGAGGCATCGCCAAGATCTTTCATTTAAAATTTTTTTATCAGAAATCTCCTAGTTTTGTGCAGCATGCCTATATTATTGTTAGCAAGCAATATGTCATCAACATATAAAACCAGAAAAATATATTTACTCCCACTGAACTTATGGTATATGCATTCATCAACCACATTCATGTCAAAACCAAATGAGATGGTAGCTTGATAAAATTTATGATACCATTGACAGGAAGCCTACTTAAGTCCATAGATGAATTTCTTTAATTTGCAAACCATTTTCTTAGCATTGCCTGAGACAAAATATTTTTGTTGCACCATATACATTGCCTTATCAACTTCACCATTAAGGAATGCAGTCTTTACATCCATCTGATGCAGCTCCAAATCATAATGAGTCACAAGTACCATCATAATTTTAAAAGAGTCTTTTGTAGAAACTAGAGAGAAAGCCTTTGTGTAGTCAATGCCTTCCTTTTGAGTAAACTTTTTTGCAACAAGACGGGCATTATATCTTTCCACATTACCCTTTGAATCTTTTTTAGTTTTAAATATCTATTTGCAATCAATGGGTTTCACACCTTTAGGTAATGAAACAAGATCTCACACATCATTGTCCCTTATGGATTTATTCTCCTCATGCATTGCATCAATCCACTTTTGAGAGTTAAAACTCTGTATAGCTTGATGAAAGTTGATTGGATCATCTTCTTTTAAGTCAGTATCACCCTCATGTTCTTGAAGAAAAATAATATAATTATCTAGAATTACCCTTCTCCTCTCTCTAGTGGATTTTCTTAATGACACTTGTTCTTAAGGTGTTTCTTGAGGTTTTTAAGTTTGTACTTCAGAAGTAAAAGTTTGATTTTGAATAGAAAAATCTAAAGCATTGCCTTGATCTGGATTTGTGAGAACAATGTTAGGAATAACAATCTGATCATTGTCAACCACAATTGTAAGGAGAGAAAGTGACTCTTCTTCAAAAGCAATGTCTTTTACCTTATCACTCCTTCTAAACTCAACACCGTCAAAGAAACAAGTGTTTCCCATTTCAAAAAATATCTTGTTCACAGAGTCATAAAACTTATATCCCTTGACCTTTCAGAATACCCAACAAAGTAATAACTAACCGTTCTGGAATCCAATTTCTTTTCATGTGACCTGTATGGCCTAGCCTCAACTGGACATCCCCAAATATGAAAATGTTTCACACTAGCCTTTTACCTATCCACAATTCATATGGAGTCTTGGTTACTGTTTTATATGGTACCATATTCAATACATAGGTTGTAGTCTTTAATGCTTCTCCCTAGAGGGACTCTGGTAAGATAGAATGAGAAATCATACTTCCTACCATATCCTCAAGGGTCATGTTTCATCTGTCAGTAACATCATTCATACTAGAAGTGCCTAACATGGTATACAGAGGAACAATCTCCCATTCTTCTAGAAATTTAGCAAAGAGCCCTCGACGTTGTTCACTTGATCCATCATATTGGCTATAGTACTCACCACCATGGTCAGATCTGACGACCTTAATTGTTCTGCCAAGTTGGTTTTCAACTTCAGCCTTAAAAGATTTGAACACATCCATAGACGACTATTCTTGTTATGGATATATATATATATATATATATATATATATATATATATATATATATATATATATATATCCATAATGAGAATAGTCATCTATGAATGTAATAAAATATTATTGACTATTCTAAGAAACCATAGGGAATGACTCATAAATATCTGTATAAATTAATTCTAAGACGTATGTTATTCTTTCGGCACCTAATTTCCTAATATTTGTTTGTTTCCCTTTTCTACACTAAATACAAACCTGAAAGTCAGTAAAATCAAGAGAATAAAAAATCTCACTCGACATAAGCCTTTCAATTCTTTGTTTAGAAATATGACCTAACCGCTTGTGTCATAATAAAGCAAAATTCTCATTTGTTAATTTTCGCTTTGTGCCATGAGAACTTAAATACAAGATTTCATTATATGAGACAACAATATTAAGCAAAAAAAAGTTATCAATCGTAGATAAAAAAACTAGTCTCAATAAGATTTGAATCAAGAAACAATTTAAATTCATTATTTCTAAATAAGCAAGAATAACCGTATTTGTCTAAAGTGAAAATAAAAACCAAATTATCCCTAAAAGATGACACAATAAATATTTCTTTCAAATATAAATAATTTTCAGTCTTTAAAAGTAACCTAAATGTCTCTATTGCCTCAACTTGAATTGATTTGTCATTGTCCACATAGACGAATCTTTCAACATCAATTGGCGGTTGACAACCCTGCATAGACACACTTATGTGAGTGGTAGCACCAGAATTCATCCACCAAGTATGTTCGAGCACAGAAGTTAAATTAACCTCAAAATAAATCAAAGTAAGGAGTGTATCTTTCTTCTCACGCCAAACATGATACTTGGTACAATCATTCTTCATGTGACCCTCTTCTTTGCAAAAAAAACAACTAGACTTTGGGTCCCGATGCCTTTTGTATTTCTTCTACGATTGAGGGTCCATTGCATCTTCTTTAGTCCTTTTCTTTTTCTTAAACTTGTCCTTAGAGGTTACTATCAAATGAGCATTCTCTGTCTTTTCTTGTTTTATCCTATCATCTTCTTGTATACAGTGTAAAATGAGCTCATTAAGAGTCAATTTCTTCTTTTGACGGTTATAACTGACCTTAAACTGACTGTATTGTGCAGGAAGGGATATCAAAACCAAGTGCACGGGCAAGTCCTCGGATAGCTCTAACTTAAGTGACTTTAGTTTTGAAGCAAGATGGGACAATTTCATAATGTACTCCCTAATATTCGTGTTTTCTTTATACCTCATAAAAACAAGACTCAAAAGAAGAGTGTTTGTTTCAACCTTTTCATTTTTAACAAAATATTTTTCTATTTCTTCAAAAAACCTTTTGACATTTACCTTTTCAGACATAGTACACCTGAAGAATTTAGGAATCACATGCTTCATGATCATGAGACTCATGCGATTAGATCTATCCTACTGCTCAGAGTTTCTTTTATTCTCAACGAAAATCAAATCCGTAAGAGCATGTGGTTGATCTTCTCGAAGTGCAAGATCCAAATTCATATGTCTGAAAATAATCATAATGTTCTCTTTTCAATTTTTGAAATTAGAACCGATCAAAACAGGAATAAAATTAATGTTTGCAGATATCGTAGAAGCAAAAGTATTAACTGAATCAAGAACAAACAAGCTCATAATTAACATACATAATTTCATATGCTTTAATATAAAATAACATATTTAAACTGTGTTGAACCCCATCACAAGATACCCAACACAATATTGATATTTAATTTTTGGACAAAAATGTCAACTTTTAAGTGGTACTTTCAAAACAGTAATTAAACATAAACAATTAATCATGTCAAACAACACGCCTTTCTTTGGACCGACTCATTATTCACATGAAAAACCGTACAATCATCCCATATTTATTATTAAAAATATGTATTTGGGTTCTGCAAAATAGTATTTTTTGTTTAGTCCGATCACTGTTCGCATGAACCTCAAATATATAAACATCACAATATTTCAAAATGAGCTAATCTATACAATAGAGATTACATTGACAATATATTATTTTAATTAATTCAATTTAGAATATCAGACCCTAAATTCTGAAAAGAATACCATAGTTCAAATATGTTGATCTATGCATATGAATATAAATAAAATGCAATTATAATACACATGAGGCCCAAAAAATTACTGAAAATGGCCCTCTAAAAGAATCTATAATGCACACCAAATAGCCTTTGAAAATAATAAAATCTTTATATAAAAAATTTATTATTTCAAGGCTTGTGCACGGGTCTGGCCAATCGGACCTGGTCGGACGCACCTACGGGTCCAAAATTGGTCTAACCCAGATTGGGTCAGACTCAATAATCTATAGTCGGACGCTAGCCTGTGCAGTGGGTTGGGTCTAACCAGACCCGACCCGCACAGTGTCCCACCTGACTCAGTTTAGCCCCTCAACCGAATGGGGCTGAACCAGATCATCATACCCTTTCACCTCGGAATGCAACCTTAGCCGGCCCAGCCCCCTGAGTGGGTACCGAACCGGCTCGGGTTGCTGGTGAAGCCAGCACCCAACATACAGTGGACCAAACTGATCCAGTGCAATACAGCCAAACCGCCTTATGCCATATAGCCAAACCGACTTGTCCCAATATGAATCGGCCCTGGATCATAGGCCGAATCAGACTGGTTCGATCAGCTGAAGACTCTATCTAGTCCTGATAGCCGCATCAACTTACCCGACTCATTCGGGTCGAGGGCTGAATCAGCCAAACACAGTAGCTAACAAAGTGGCTCGACCCGGGTCGCCGAATCGAGTGTACGCGGAACCGAACCCGACAGTCGGTAGTCTCATATGCTACCAGCAGCCTTCGCCAGAACAATGCCGGTGACGGTGACAAGGGCGAGCCGAACCCCCTTCCGACACTGTCGTCGGTCATGGCCGGCCCCGTATGGTCACTAGCGATGGCTTGGGGCGAGCCGCATGCCCCCAAGTCACGGTCAGTCACCGACAGTCGGCCGAGCCTCTCTCCATCCGGCAAAACGACTGGTCTCGTCGGCCAGCGATCTGAATGGTGGCACATCCTCCATAGCCGGTGATCAAGAAAAAGGCAAACCCTCTATCGTCCGGCCATCAGAGAATACCCACACGCCTGCCGTCCAAAAGAGAAGAGAGGGCCCTCTTGCGTCGTCCGACAATCTGAGAAGATAGAGGGCCCTTACTCATACGTCGTTCGGCCATCAGAGAGACCCAAAAAAAAAAACTGGTTGTCGAACAATAGGAGGGAAAAGGGCCTATCGGCCCTCCCGCCCGGCTGTAAAGTCCTAAGGGAAGGGCCGATCGGCCCTCCTTACATTCGGGCCAAAAACCAGAGGGCGCAAGAAGAAAAGCCGATCGGCCCTTCATTGCTTGCGCTTTAAACACGATCATGACAGATCATCGCCGCCAACAACAAAAATAATATGGCACTGAGGCTTGAGAGTCTGGCTGGATCGTGGTGGTGATTGACTGACGAGGACGACGTTGCTGCCTCTCGACCCTCTCGTCTGGAATACTAGAAACTTTTGCAGTTGATATTTTTGTCGTGTTGAAACTTTGCCAATCGTTGCCCTTGATTTTTTTGGATATCATTATTGTTGCATGATTATCGTTCATGATTCGCTCTCAATCGTGTTAGTTTCTTAAGGACTGCGAAAAAAAATTTATTACAATTTTCTTGAATGGACCTGTTGCGTGTTTGATTGTCTTGCAAATTATCGTTACAGTTTTGAGAAAAACGCTAGCATTTTGACTCTGTGATCACCTTCACTGTGAAGACAACACAATCTGTTGTGTTAACTGTTTGTTTTTAGTTCGTTAGGTATGTTGTGCTGAATCCTGTTTGGTCCAGACGTGATCAAACTAGACACATCCAGGATGTATGCCTGATTCTTTGGTTTTATCGGACACAGACTATTGAACCAAACTGGTCCAGTCTTGCCCAAGATGTCAGCTGAGTAATACCCAGTTGACGTCCCCCTCTTGAGTTGCTATTGCGAGTATATGTTGGCTGAATCCTGGCTATCAGAATTTTGCTTGCGAGTGTTTGTTTGCTGAAAGTTTTGTTCGTTGTCATAGGGAACATATCATACTTGAGATTTCAAATATTAAAGTTTGAAATTTTGGGTGTTTGGTGGAAGTTGGGTATTATTGTCAAATATATATATATATATATATATATATATATATATATGCCCGTATCCCAATCTGATTTGCATATATTTAAAAACCAATCTGAATTTGTTTTCAAGTTATATGTTTTCAAAAATCAAATGGTTTCTGCATTTGAAACCAAGGTCTAGGTACGTTCGCCAACCGACTCCAAGAAGTCGGTTGCATCACTTACCCTCAACAAGCGCATCAAGTATATTGAACTTATATCCCACTGTCCAAAAGAGCTACAAGTCAAGGAAGATCCATTGCATTTCATTTAGTGCTTAAGTCTTGCTTTCTGACCTTTTCATCACTCCTGAAATGAGGTCTTTAAAAGCTGATAAGAGTCACTATAAGGCCTAAAACGAGCTCCTTAGCAGTGGCGTGACAGGTTCCAAAGTGATGTTTTACAATGGTTTCATGAGAAAAAAAATGAATGGAGGTGACATTTTCATCTGCAGATTCATCAAGAATTCTTGAGTGATAACCTGCCAATATAAAGACTGGGGAAAAGCATCGATAATGTCATTAAGGAAATGAGAGAGGCTAATGTGACCGAGAAATCAAGATTGTAAGACAGAAGGAAAGCTTAACCTTTACAGTCGAGCTACATTGAGAATTGTTGTATGACCACTTAGTTTCATTCCTTTCTTAACAAACTCGATCACTCTGCTTTTCTTTTTTTCCAATCATAAGTTTAAGAAGAATATTGTACGTATACATAATGGAATAAAGTTATGTTTTTCCCATGTTGAGAGAACTGTAAATCACTAATTGAAACTATGAATGATGATAAGCTTCCCATGTTGAGAGAACTGTAAATCACTAATTGAAACTATGAATGATGATAAGCATTAAATGTCTCATTATCCTAACTTAAGTGGTTTCCCTTCAACATACTACTTGAGAAACGGCCGCTACTTCATCTTTCACATTGGTTCAAAGTTAACCAAATATTTGCATCTTACCGTATAGTGGAAACTTCATCCAATTAAGTCCTTCCACACCAAATAAACAAACACTACTCGGTATGGTTTCTGATCACAAATACTTCTTCTGGAACCTCTCTCTCTCTCTCTCTCTCTCTCTCTCTCTCTCTCTCTCTCTCTCTCTCTCTCTCTCTCTCCTGTTTTGTTTTTTCTATATTTTAGTTTTGTTTCCTCTGTGTTCGGTTCATGGGTTCAACATTTTGTTGATCTTCATGAGTATTAATGTTGATCTTCTTTCGGCTCTCTCTCTCTCTCTCTCTCTCTCTCTCTCTCTCTCTCTCTCTCTCTCTCTCTCTCTCCTGTGTGTTTTGTTTGCCGGTTTCAACGTCTGTTGAACCTGTCATAATGTTGATATCTTTGATTCGTCTCTCTCTCTCTCTCTCTCTCTCTCTCTCTCTCCATGGTTTTCCATAAGTAATGGGTGACGAGTAGGGGTCAGTGGGTCAGATCTGATCCAGACCTAAGCGGGACCAAACCCGGATCTGAGTTTGAGATGTGGGTACAGAATCTGGATCCGGGATTTCGTACCTAAACCTCTCATTTTCATGTGTAAAACGGGTGAAACATACAAAGCCTAAGTCAAGGAAACTCTGATATTCATAGCCTATATGCGCAATCTAGTGAAAATCGATTGAGAGGGAGGGAGAGCGTAGTGTACACGCTTCATTATAAACTTTCGCTTACATAAAGTCCAATAATGGCAATGCCAACTGGAAGTGTAAATGACTCGGTCTTGGGGCCCAATCTTGAATCAGGTCTGAAATTGGATTCAAAACTGAACCAGTATAAACTGGGTTCGGTTCAGCTGGGTCAGACTTTGTCTTTGTCATATCCATATGGGCCATCAGGTTAGTACCAGGCCGGATATGAAAGACAGAATGAGTCGGGTAGATACAGCTTAGGGCTTCAACAAGTCGGGTAAGGCTCCGTTTGTATGTAAATCAGATTGGAGCCTTTATTAGCAGCTCCAGTATGATTGTGTGAACCAGATCAGAGACAGATTGAAAAGGTCATTACAAAATCCAGATTTGATTGGCTATTTAAGCTAATTGGACACAACTGTGATATATATTCACTTTCAGACGTTAATCAGGTGCAGATTCGGATGTAAAACTCTAAAATAGAATCCAATCCATTGATTAATCAGATCTAGAATTATTTATTGACTAACTAAATGGTAATCAGTCAGGTAGAGGTATTCCAACTAAACCCAATCAATTGACATCCCTAATACAGTCAACATTAAAGGGCGGACTCATTCCACAAAGACTTTATAAGGACAAACCAACCATCACTCAATAAGAACAAAAGTATAAGGACCATGAGTTCCCTGAACTCCCAAGTCAATAAACAATAAAAAACGACCCATATCCCTTTCTTTCCAAGAACACATGGGTTGACCTTCACCATCAAAAGAACCCAAGGCTGATTATAAGTATAACCATTCCCCAACCACCAATGTCCATAGTCCCTAATTCACCAAAACAAAGTCATGGCTACCAAAGTTCTCATCTCTCTTCTCATCTTCTGCTTCTGTTCTGCAACATCCTCCCAACAACAGCAATCCTTCTCCTTCTCTCTGCTTAATTCCCCATGGCGTATAGACCAGAACCAAGAACTCGTCTCCCTCAACAGCACCTTTGCCGCAGGATTCCGGCCCCTCCCCTCCTCACCGCAGCTCCATATCTTCGCGATCTGGTACCAAAATGATGCTGACAAGACCATAGTGTGGATGCTCAACCGTGATGCACCTGTAAATCGCTCATCCTCTCTGGTCTTCTCCCCCACTGGAGAACTCATCCTCAATGACTCCACCACAGGCCATAACCTCTGGCCCAATGCCAAAACCAACAAACCCAACTCAACAAAGTTGGTCCTAGGTGAGGATGGCAACCTCCATTTTGACAATTGGATGAGCTTCAATAATCCAACAGACACCATCCTCCCCAACCAGCCATTCCCACCGAGCGATTTTGCACTCACCTCCCGTCAAAATGCGACCAACTATGCATCTGGGAGATATCAGTTTATCAACTCCAGTGTCCTGGCCTTCATCTACTCAGGTCAGTACTGGACCAGCAAGAGCACATTCCTTAACCTAACATCTGATGGAGTGCTGTACACACAAAACGGTCAATTGATATCGGCAGATCTCCGCAGCCCAAACACGCTGCGCAGACTAACCCTGGACTTCGATGGGAACCTAAGGATCTATAGCCTGCACCCAGGCTCAAGGAATTGGACGATAGTCTGGCAAGCCATACTAGAAGTTTGCAGCATTCACGGCACCTGTGGCCCGAATTTTGTGTGCAAGAGCGATGTCAACACCAACATCCCCTACTGCATCTGTCCACCTGGATACCAGCAGACTCCATCAGGCAGCTGCAATCTGAAAATCCCACTCTCAGCAGATTCCAAAGAAAGCAAATTCCTCAGACTGGATTTTGTGAACTTCACCGGCGGCTCAAACCAAACCAACCTCAGACCCCAAAATTTTACCACATGTGAATCAATGTGCTTAGCCAATCCTCGGTGTCTCGGCTTCGCCTACAAATATGATGGCAATCAGTACTGCGTCCACCAGATTAACCGTCTCCTAAATGGCTACTGGTCTCCAAGTACACTAACTGCAATGTATCTGCGTGTATCTGTAAATGAGTCGGCTACTCCAAGCTTCACAGGGCTGCTCACATTGCTTGATAGAACATGTCCACTTCACATCCGCCTTCCAGTCCCCCCAAAGCAATCCCAAACAAAAGCCAGGAATCTGGCCATCGTCTGCTCCTTCTTCGCCATCGAACTCATTGGCGGTGTGGCGTTCTTCTGGACCTTCCTACGGAAGCACAGCAAACAGAGCAGCTTAGCACACGCTTTTGGCTTTGAATTCCTTCCAGCTGGAGGACCCAAGCACTTCTCTTATGCCGAGCTCAAGAATGCTACAAACAACTTCTCTGACAAGATCGGTGAAGGCGGATTCGGCACTGTTTACAAAGGCCAGCTCTCAGACCAACGGATGGTGGCTGTGAAACGCCTGAAGACATCCCCTCGCAATGAGGCTGAGTTCTGGGCAGAAGTTGCAATCATCGGCCGAATGCATCACCTCAACCTTGTTCGTTTGTGGGGATTTTGTACAGAGAAGGAGCAAAGGCTGATGGTCTTTGAGTACGTCCCCAATGGCTCCCTGGACAAGCACATGTTCCCTGCTGAAGTCAGGCATCAAAACCAGACAGCTTCGAGCCCCCAGAAGCCAATGCTTGACTGTAGCATACGTTACCGGATTGCAGTGGGTGTAGCAAGGGCAATTGCCTACCTTCATGAAGAATGCCTTGAGTGGGTGCTTCACTGTGATATCAAGCCAGAAAATATTCTCCTAGAGCACGATTTTTGTCCAAAAGTATCAGACTTTGGATTAGCCAAGCTCACCAACAAAGAAGAAATCTTGAGCATGTCCGGGATGCGTGGGACACGTGGATACATGGCCCCAGAATGGATTGGACGAGAACCAATCACAGTGAAAGCAGATGTCTACAGCTTTGGGATGGTGCTGCTCGAGATAGTGACCGGGATTCGGAACTTCAAGCCGCCGCGACATTCGATAGCAAGTGATGACTGGTTCCTTCCACAGTGGGTGTTCGACAAGGTGTACAAAGAGAGGAATATTGAGGACATTCTGGATCCGAAGCTTCTGCAGACATATGACAACCGGCAGCACCTTGTGATGATTGACAGAATGGTTAAAACAGCAATGTGGTGCCTGCAAGACCGGCCCGAACTGAGGCCTTCAATGGGAAAGGTTGCCAAGATGCTGGAAGGGACAGTAGAGATCACAGAACCAGGAAGACCCACCATTTTCTACTTAGCCGATTCTGAAGATCAATCGGGCATGAAAACCCCACAAAAAATGGGTATATAACTATTCCCTTTTTTCATTTCCAGGGAATTGCATTTGTGAGATTCCAACACAAAACCCGTTTTTAATAGGCTATTGTTCCAAGACCATGACATTCAATGGAAAGAATAATCATGAAATAACTGATTCCATATTCGAATATATCATATCATTTCTTTCATATTTTTCATTTCAACGCAGTTTTCAGTTTAGATGGAGAACACTAGGGAACCAATTACACACATTCCAAAATACAGAGTATGATCTGGCACCACACAAAGCAAAGCATGAGAAAACCATGATGATCAAACTCGCAATAAAAATGAAATGGTAGTAACACACCAAGGTCTACACTCATGCAAAGAAAATGCGATTACCCAATTAGCACATGCACCCAACATCCGACCAAGACTTTCATTGATTCACAAAGAAAGAGCTGCCTCAGAATCTTCTCCTGGGAGGGGTCCTAGAACGATGACCACGTGGTGACCTGTAGAGGTGAATACAAGGTTCATAATGAACGAAAGCTACACAGGGAAGGTGCTGTTCAGCTTGAACTATAACAAGTAGCTACAAAAGAAAGAGTATGCATTAGGGCAGCAACCTCCTCCTCATGTTCCTGCACCTGAAGGGTCCATTTCTGAAAGCCCAATCAACAGAGATGGTTTGTGTGAGTTCAGTCCCATTCAGGTTCTCTATGGCAGCGCAGGCTTCATCTATGTTCTCATACTCAACCAATGCATAACCCTGTTTGAAAAACAATTTTACTGATATCACATTCAAGCAAAATGTATGTCATTAAACATAATTATTAATATGGTAAGTGTTGTGGAAAAGAACCAATATACAGACAATCAAAAAGATTTTCCCGGCCTTTGAGAAGAGGTAAAAAATAGTTTTAACAGATCAGCACAAAATCCCATTTTAATACAAAAACAAAGCAGCAGTGAGAATGAAAGATGACGAGTTTGAGACAGTGAGATTTTGTGAGTTTCCAGGTACTGGCACAGAAAATGGTGGTGAGCTCCAACAAGAAAGATTGTAGTTTAATGGTGAGAAGTTGCAAAGATTGGTTGAGTTAAAGACATGGAAGTGCATGTGTGGGTTTGTCTGTGTGTGTGTGCGCGTGACAAGAGAGAGAGAGAGAGACGAAAATGGCAGGGGTCCGTTTATTCAAAAGGGTATATATATATATATATATATATATATATATATATATATATATATAGAGAGAGAGAGAGAGAGAGAGAGAGTAATGTGTTGATGCTGCCCACTTTCTCATTTTGCCCCCCTTCTGCCCTCTCAAAATCGCGTTTTCTTTGTATTTTTTCTCACATCTAACACCATAGATGTGAACTATTGGTTTTGTTTAGTGGAAACCTGCTTTTGGATCACCAGAATCGGACCCGTATACAGGTTTTTTCGGTGATCCGGAACCCTGAAAAGAGCAGACACCCTCAGCAAAAGTGCAACTAATGAAGACAAGGGCTCACTTGTGGTCTTTGTTTCCTGGCATGTAAAGTCAGGAAAAGGTTTGGGGATGAGATGTTGCTGGAGGAAGCATGAGCTGAAGAGGAGGAGAGAGATGAGAAAACAGGAATCCATGTTGTACTGTTTAGGTGAATAGGCCCGAGACAAACTGGATTTTAAACTTACGTGAGCTTTAGAAATTTTGAAAAAATGCCACAAGTGAATTTAAAAAAAAATTGGCTTATTCTTTGTGAATATGGAGATAAGGAAAGACGATGGCTGAATATGAGAACTTAATGATTTGTATTCACAACTCTCCTATTTATAAACTATTACAGTAGGATCCCACATATCGTGGGAGGAAAAAAACAAAAAACAAACTTTTTAAAAGGAATGATCTACGAAGACAGAGAAACAACAAGAGGAAACTTAATGTGAACGTGGGGATATCTTTGTTGGCGTATTCGTATAAACAGAACCGAAATGTAAATGTGTACCCCTAGATGCCATTAAAATGACGTACGGGTGCTCGGTGTTTTCCTCAGCCGGTTGATGCTCACAATGAGCTCACGCCTTAGGTCAACGGTGAGCAAAACCGAGTAAATACCAGAATGTGGGCATTGTATGGGGCTAAGGGGTTGATTGCTCTCATCAAACATACAGTTCCCTTCTCTCTTTTATAAAGGGAGCAGTGGGCAGTTACATGAATGTGGTCTCTCCACATTCACGTAACCTCCACTCACTTAAAACTAATAACTCCTCACTATTAGCCATTAACTCATCACTTTCAATGTGTCAAACCGGGTCACATATGGGTTAGACACAAACTCAAAATATCCAACATTCTTCCACTTGACCCATAGACACTAAAAGTGTTATAAATCGAGGTTTATACTGTTATCTCAATTTAATGGATTCACGTGCCATCTTGTATCACAAGAATGAATCATATGAATCATAAAAATGAACACCTTTTTATGAAATGTCATATTTTCATATACTAAAATACAATTCATTATTAGTATTTTAGCATGTTATGATTACCTTTATGAATAGGTTGGTCTCTAACTCATTCTATTGGTCCTTTAATATTGTTATTCTACTATTCTCTCTAATCAAATGAGAGATCCTTTATACACAATCAAGAATATACAAAGCAATAGAGAATTGATTCATTTTAACAAATATAATCACATATAATGTATTATCATATATCAGAAGGAATAAAAAAAGACCCATCCCCTTTACATGTTGAGAATACAATCTTGGCGTCAACCCTTTAGTAAGGGGATCTACAGTCATTTTCTTCGTTTCAATTGTATCAATACATATCAGATGATTTTCAGTCATTTCTTTAACAACAAAATATTTTAACTCCACGTGTCGACACGAGGTTGAGCTCTTATTGTTATTTGAGAAGGACACAACTACTTCATTATCACAAAAGATCTTTAGTGGTCTATCAATAGAGTCCACAATACCAAGACCCATAATGAAGTTTTTTATCAAAATGGCCTGAGACGAAGTCTCGTATAGAGCAATAAATTCTGTCTTCATGGTATGAACAACAGTTGTAGACTGTTTTATACTTCTCTATGAAATGATATCACCTGCTAGTAGGAAGATGTATCTAGTAGTGAATTTTCTACTGTCGAGACATCCTCCTAAGTCCGCATCAGAGTATCCAATGACCTCTAGGTGGTCAACTTTTTTGTAGGTCAACGTGTAGTCCTTCGTTCTTTATAAATAATGCATGACCTTCTTTGTTGCCTTTCAGTATGCAATGCTTGGATTTGACTGATATCTACCAAGCATTCCCACAACAAATGCTATATCAAGTCGTATACATGTCTGCGTGTACTGCAAACTTCCAACCACTAAAGCATATAAGACAATTGCCATATGAGCATTTTTATTATCATCCTGAGGACAAACCTTTAGGCTCGTTTTATCTCTTTTTACTATGAGTGTCGAACTAGAAGAATAATTCTCCATCTCATATCTTTTAAGAACCTTAAGAATATAGGATTTCTGAGAGAGGCCAAGAACACCCTTAGTTCTATCACGACGGATCTCAATTCCAAGAACATATGTGGCCTCACCCATGTCCTTTATATCAAAATGAGAGGAAAGAAAACCTTTTGTCTGAGATCCATTTTAATATCGTGTTGCAATATCTGAGATATTTTGTATCTTTCTCAGATATTATAATTTTCTATTTCAATTTTATTTTGTCATGTTACGGAATTAAATTAAAATTTTATTTTTTTTATTTTTTTTTAGTTGTCGGATTTTATGAATCTGGATAGTTCTGGTACTCTATAGGATTCTTTTGTGGCACTAGAGGGTGTATGGGGATCGCAGGTAGTTTTTTATTTTTCGTAATTATATTTTTCTAATGCATTTTTTTGGAGGATCTAATTCGCCGCTCAATCTGGATCTGGATCTCAATCCATTTCAATGGATCCCTAGTTGGCGCCATTTGGAGTGAATCATTTTGGTCCTCATTCAAATTTCAGCCTTGACTAGTCCAAGTCAATATGGTTGTTGGTCACTTAATGACCTTTGGCCAAAAATAGCCTAGTCAAAATCATGGGTTGTGCTATGCTTAGGAAGGTCATTTTCCTCTTTAATGTGGCTCTTTCTCAAGCTTATTAATCAATAGAGGTCGACCAAGGGAAGGGGGCTTCTATTCTAAAAATTTCAAAATTTTCTAGGTGGAAAAGAAGTGTTTTGAAGGGTGAAAACAGTCTCAACATTTTGACCGTATATCCCTAGATATTGGTCTAAATTGCATGATCTTTAGCTTATTGGAAAACTAAGATCGTATCCTACAACTTTACTGTTTACCATTTTGTGTGATTCAGCTCGGTTAAGCCACTAAAATCCCTAGCAAGTTTTTTGCTAACAGCATCAAGCCC
Organism: Nuphar pumila; assembly: GCF_984573655.1. Lineage (NCBI taxonomy): Eukaryota > Viridiplantae > Streptophyta > Magnoliopsida > Nymphaeales > Nymphaeaceae > Nuphar > Nuphar pumila. Next base: position 9,110,361 of record NC_143262.1, read on the forward strand.
TTTTACAGGTGGAAAGCTCGAGTTTGTGAGTTTTTTTTTCAAAAATCCTTTTGGTGAAGATTGACCTTGATGTGTTGCTATGTAAGCACTTGGGTTCGTCATTGCTGGGTGTTCAGGCTGCAGTTCGCGGTATTTCAGTTTGGTGTCGATTGCTTCCCAATGACATCCATTGCTACTTTGATCCGGATAACTAAATCACTTGTTCATTAGTTAGAGTCCATTGTTATTTTTCTATGTTTCTTGTTGATTGTTGCTTGTAGTTGCAAGTCGATTATTTGCTGAATGTTTGGAATGAATATTTTAAAATATTTATGTTGATTGATTCTATTGTTCACAAGAAATTCCAGTTTGTTGTGATATTACATAATTTGGTTTCCTGTCAAAACCCGGATTCCCGAATCCTGAGTTGTCTGGAAAAACTCAAAAGAAATGGTCGAATTGGCCTCGATACTGATCGGTTTTTGGGGTTCTTTAGCTTTCAGAAAATCTAAGACAATTATATACAACTTTGTAGTTGAAGTCATTGCATGAATCGGTCTTCTGAACCCTTGAAAAGTGCTGACAAAGTCTCAGTCTGATAGGATTTCACTATCACCGGTTTGGTTCAGAACATACCTGGTGGTGTTCGGTATTTTTCAATTATCTTAAGATTCTCTGCATGAAAAATCAATTTGTTTGATTCTGTGGAAAGCCAAAATTTATATCTAAAACTTTTGTGTTCAAAGACCTAGTTGAATCTTAGTTTAGGTATCTCGAAAATATCAATTTTTATTGTTGCGGTCGAATAGTTGGAAACTTAATTCAATAGTCAATATCTCATACCATTTCCAGAATTCAAAAATTCGTAGTGACTCATAGCAAACTCAGAAAATCAATATCTTAGTTCGTTGGAAAGGTCTAGATCTGACCTACATTTTCTCAGTTGGTGGTTTTTGCAAACTCTATTGTCTGGCATGTCAAAAAACTCTTAAAACAGACTATCCACAGAGTCCAGAAGTCTGTCATAGACGTGTCTATCCGTTCCAGTCTCGAGCCTATGGAACAGACACCTCTGATCCGAATCTAGTGATTTCAAATTTGTTGGAAAGACATGTGAGTCATGCACAACTTTCCTTTGGACCACCTCTATCAAAACAAAGAACACGGGTTCTGAAAACCCTATTTTCCTGAGTCATGTTCAGACTCATCTTCGTGAAAGCTTCTGTGTGTGTTAAGATCCGTTTGGATCTTGAATCTTAGAACAGTGTTCACCGAGTCCACATCAAAAAGTATACAATTGTCGATGATTAGATCAGTTTAATTTGATCCTTAAATCCCCTAAGTAAACAAGAGTAAAAATATGATGGACATTACAACTTTCAGACAAAGAAGGCCACTTCAAGTTATGGATGAACTATGATTGCCAGAAAAGCACGAAAAAGTAGGAAGCAATGCAGGAACCATAAAGGAAAAAAAAATGTTTAAATTTTAAGCGAATTCAGGAAGCTAAGAAGAAAAAGGAAGCATGTGAGGAACCATTTGGAAAGTGAAACAGAATTCATGTGAGAAGTAACTGGGAAGCAAGGGAAGAAAAAGGAAGACTAAATAGACATCAATGATCCGTAAGCTATATTAAGATGTCTATAAAGTGTTTTACAAAGAATAGCATGAAAATATACATAAGCACATAACTAATTTCCAAAAAAAGGCACCAAAAAAAAATTAGACATGAAACCATAAAAAGGCTAAAGAAAAGACAGGAAAACCTAAATAAATAAGCCTAAGCCTAAGAACCAAAACCCTTAGAAAATGAAGGAAAATGGGTAATAATGTCCAAAACTAAAAGACATCAAGATTTCTCCGTGTATATCTTACAAAGAAAGATAAAAGAATCAGATCCTGGGTTTTGGCTTTGCACAAAGTTAAGGAGTTGATACTTGAGAGAAGTGGAACTGGGGAATTCGGAAGATGTAATTACACAGCTGCACATTCCAAATTATTGCAAAACCTCATCTTCTTACCCTTTCTTCCTCTTTTCTTTTTCCCCCTTTTTTTTTCCTTTTTTTCTTCTTTTTTCTTTTCCTCCTATGAGCCAGCAAAATATAACGAAAAGCTTGACATGCTGAACAAAACCTCCATGGGTTCAAGTTTGCAGTTTGGCTAAACAAAATTAGGATTTTTTTTCATTCCACTTGTAATTCGAGATTTTTCCTTTTTGCTTTTTTGTTTCTCCCTTATAGACACAATTTTAGAAGTAAAATGAGCCAAAGTTTCATTCGAGCTCATAGTGTTCAAGCTTGGCTCATTCTTGTGGCGAGCCAATACAAGTTCGAGGTCATAATGAGTCTAAGTTAAATGAGCCCAAGTTTGAGCCGGCTTGTGTACAGAAAAAATACATTGTTTTTTAATTGAAAGCTTAGTTGTCAAAGGCGCTAGGTAGAGCTTAGGCGGTGAGCCCCTAAAAAGACTAGGTGAGGCCTAGGTAGGGTCTAGGCGGACTAGGCGGTACCCCAAATAATTTTTTTTTAATATTTTATGGAATAACCTCTAAGAAAATAGCGCAGATCTCCCAGATCTTTCATTTTGAATCTCTGATTTAATAACTTCTTTATTTTCTCAATATGGTCGCTATAGTGCCCTGTGATAATAATGTCATATACGTATATCAATAGAAGAGTAGTGACATATCGTTCCTTGTAGATGAATAATGAGTGATCTAGAAGAGATTGAGAGAAACCATGCTTCTGTATCTCTAACAAAAAACTCTCGAACCAAGACCGAGAAGCTTGCTTCAATCCATAGAGTGCTCTTTTCAACTTGCATACATACCGATTGGCATCTTGTTCTGCATATCCAGTGGGTTGTTCCATATAAACTTCTTCTTTTAGGTCCCCATGCAAAAAGGCATTTTTGACATCTAGCTGGCTTAATGTCCATCTATGTTCAATGGCTAGACTCAATACAATATGAATGGTCCTCATCTTAACAACAGGGTTGAAGGTTTCATCAAAGTCATGTCCTTATTCTTGTGTTAACCCTTTGGCTACAAGTCTCGATTTGTACATTTCGATGCTCTCATCTGGTTTATATTTTATCTTGTACACCCACTTTAACCCAACCACATTTTTATTTAGTGGTCTAGGCACAACTTCTCATGTACCACATTTATATAAGGCTTTCATTTCCTCATTCATCACTTCAATCCATTTTCTAGAGTTTGCAACTTGATAAAATGTGAGAGGCTCATCCTCTTTATTTACGAATGTTAGGAATAGTTGAAAATCCAAAGAAAATTTTTTATAGCTCACCCACCTTTCAAGTGGATTTCGGGTCCGAGTAGATCTTCTAATGTCCAACGTCTGTGGAACAGAGGTAGGAGAACCAATGTCTGTGTAAGGAATAGATGGAGGTTCCTTCTCTCACCGAGTGTAGACAACACCCTTATACCTTCCTGATTCCAAATTTTGAGTAGTAACCTCGTCTGGTTGAAGTGCATCTGTTGATTCCTCACGTCTCATACTGCAATCTATGGGGCAACCATCGCTACTATTGGAGAAGAGTTCTGAATTTAACCATGGATAGTACACCTCAACATTGGGACTTTGATTAGTAACATTGGGACTTGGATTAGCAGGCTGGTTATCAAAATCCATCTCATCAAAAACAGTATTTCTCGATATTTTGACTCGTTTGTTCAATAGATCATAGCACCTATAACCCTTGTAGTCTTCGGCATATCCCACAAACCTACACTTCAAGGCTTTATCCTGAAACTTATGTCTCAATGAGCTATCAATGTGAACATAGCAAACAGATCCAAACACACGCAATTCGTGATAATTGGGATGTATACCAAATAGAGAGAAATATGGTGACCTATTTTTTAAATGGCCATGGGCAGCCGATTTATCACATTGATGGTGAAATGAAAAGCTTCTGTCCATAGAGTGATAGGAAGATTATTGTCGTGCATCATGCTCATTGCACTCTCAACAATATGTCGATGCTTCTGCCCAGCAATCCCATTTTGTTGAGGTGTATGTGGACAAGACACTCTTCTCTTTATTCCATTATGTTGAAGGAAATTAACAAAGTCACTAGAAGAGAATTCTCCTCCTCCATCACATTGGAAATTAAGAATGTTTGTAGAGAAATGATTTTTGACAAAAGAATGAAATTTTTTAAACAACCCAAAAACTTCTGATTTGTGTTTCAAAAAAAATATTCAAGTATAGTGTGAATAACTGTCAATGAAAATAAGGTAGTATCTACTATCAAAAATAGAAGCAATTGGGGCAGGACCCCAAACATCAGAACATATGACCTTAAAGGGCCTTGAAGCTCTCTTATTAATTGAATTAAAAGGCAGAATGTGACTCTTACATAAATGACAACTAGGACACTTTATATCACTTGGTTCTGAACTCAGTCTAGACCAAGGTTGCCAAACTAGGAAGCGGAAGCGGGAAACGATACGGAAAGCGGAAGCGAGGCATTTTAAAATTTATACGAAGCGGGAAGCGAAGTTTCAATTTAAAAACAAAATATGAATAGAAAATGAAGCAATATGGAATCAAATAAGAAACAAATAAAAACTAAAATAAAATTGATCATTCTTATATTTCATGATTTTTCTGTAAAAGAGTTAAATTTTTTGTTAAAATCTAACAATGATGGTTACCAATTTAAAGAAAGTACATGGAAAGTGAGTGAAAACGTGAGAGAAAATACATGAAAAAGATGAAAAGAAACATGAGAAAAGTATATAGTATGCATAGACCATGTGTATGAGAAGCATAGAAGAAGCGTGAAGAATTGAGCTTCCCATGAAGTTTCAAAAGCGAGGAGTATCGTGCTTTCGAAGTGAGCTTCCCACCTACCTAAGAAGCTTTCGGTAACTCTAGTCTGGACTTAGGAATGAAATTATTCAAGACAAGTTTTTTAATAAAATGACGACCATAATGGCCCAAACGATTGTGTCAAAGAGTTGGCTTAGTACATTCAGAGACAACAAACACATGTTCGGAAGAGACCAATGATGAACACTGATGAGGCTTCAAGGACAAACATGCAGAATGAGAAGAGGAAGATGGATCTTCTTGGAAGATGTACATGTTGCCTCTTCTCTTTCCCTCAGCGAATGTCTCCCTCGTGTGAAGATCCTTGACATAAACAGAAGAGAGAGTAAATTCAACTGAGGCATTAACATCATCAACAGTTTTGAGACAGATATGATGTTCTTCTGAATATTAGGAGCATGAAAAACATTTGAAAGATTAAGAGGAGACTTAGACATGGGTATAATGACATTTCCAATGTGTGAGATGGAGTGATGAGAGTCATCTCCTGTGACTATGCTATTTTTACCAATATAAGGAGTAAGATTCAAGAGCTTACCCACATCACCTGTGACGTGGGTCGCTGCTCCAGAGTCGGCGTACCAAATGCCTTTATCATTTTGCTTCATATTCAACCCTACCAAGGCTGCTAATAGTAGTTCTGTCTTGGCTCCTTATAAAAGAAACGATCTGTCTTTGCCAGGTCAAGAAGTTAGAATTATTTAGCTTTTCGGAGACCAATTGACTAAGAAAATTAGAAGAAAGGCCTAAATATGGAAAAGATGAATCCATTCAAAAGAAGAAAAAAAATTCTGAACCAAAAATTTTGCTCACAAAGAAATCAGTCACTCGAATATTCTGTCCTTTTTTTCAAGAAATTATGACAGAAATATTATATTCGGGAGTCATCATAAAGCATTAAGAAAAAATCTGATCAAAAACTGAATCAACGCAAAATTCATTCCAGATTAAGCAAAAACGTGAAACAAAGATATGAATATTTCGAGATGAACGATTTTGTAAATTGAGACAACACAATAATTAATTCTGTGTAAATTGAGACAGCACAAGAATTAATTCTGGAGAACAGATTATTCAGATCGACAATAGAGAAGAGATTGATGTCTTTTCACGTCAAGAAACAAAAAAAAATGAGAATCTAAGTCACACAGACTCGACTAAAAGTTCGACGCACCCGCGTCAACACGCCCCGACACCGATGCGGACACGGGTGTGGCTTCGAACACGTACGGGGCGGACATGGTTAACTAAGTGTCAGACTCGGTCAACACACCAGGGCTAAGTCCGTTCACATTTTTGGACTCGGTCAACTTTGACCGAGTCTATTTTTGTCTATTTATTAAAATTAATTTGGACTCGGGTCGGTTCCAGATTCGGACTCGGCCCGGATCCAAGACAGTATCAGGGTCAGATCTTATTTTATATATATATATATATATATATATAGCCATGTCCCCGTGTCCAAAATTTTTTAAATTGCTTTGCACCCGTGTCGCACCCATACCTATACCCACACCCATGTGACATAGACGAGAATCCTTTTTGGGTTAACGAAAGAGGTTTTAGATTGACGACAGCCTCTTAGAATCAATCAACCGATTCTAAACTTTTAGAGAGAAGAAAAGAAATCTGATCCTAAAGAAGAGGATCAGATTTGAGAAAGGAGACAGATGAGATGTTGACGTCCTTACCAGAACAAAAATCAGAAAAGAAGGAAGAAGATGCAGAAATCGAGATTTGAAGAAGAATGAATTTTCTTGACTTGAAGGCTCAGATCATCTCCTTGGTCATTCCTTTTGGAAAACAGTCTCAGGCCCCAATTTTAATGTTGCTCTGATACCATGTTAAAACGCAATGACCTCCACGTTCACCTGCGCAAAAAGAAAAAAGCACAACATAGAAGAAAGGACTGCAAGATTTCACGTATGAAAGTCTCAGCGTGTTTTTCATAGTATTAGGTTATAAGTATATAACTAATACAATTTTTTAGGGTACAAAAATACCCTCTAACAAGGAGAAATACAATATTTTACATTTGGGTCCTGATCCGATTTGGTACAGAAATTGGATCTAGTATAGAAGTCGGGTCTGGTACTGTACAGACCCAACTTGGATCCAAGATCCAATAACAACTTCTTTTCATTATGTAAGTACATTGTGACAAGCAAAAGAAAAGAAGAATCGTAGTCACGTAGCGGTCAAGATTGAGGTGCAAGTTCTTAATCTCTCCGCACTCTCCAAATTTTGCATGTAGGTCATCTTCTTGAGCCTCTTCACGAACCCCAGTAACCAAAACATTCCAACCTTCCACAGCTACATGTGGGGTACAACAAGGTTAATAGAATTACATGTTATGAAAAGCAAGGAATCTCTTAAAGTTGCACGGATATGATAAAAAACTAGAAGCATGATGATCAGAAAAAAAAAATAGAAAAAGAAATACTGACTCAGTGGAATCATGAAATCCAAAGCAAAGAAAGCAGCAAGGGAACCACCTTATTTGCCAAGAGAAACACCAAAATCAGGTCAAGTGAAAAACTCTAACAAAAAGCATACAAGTGTCGATGATTAGATCAGTTTAATTTGATCCTTAAATCCCCTAAGTAAACAAGACTAAAAATATGATGGTCGTTACAACTTTCAGACAAAGAAGGCCTCTTCAAGTTATGGTTGAACTACGGTTGCCAAAAAAGCAAGAAAAAGTAGGAAGCAATGCAGGAAACACAAAGGGAAATAAAAATGTTTAAATTTTAAGAGAATTTAGGAAGCTGAGAAGAAAAAGGAAACATGTGAGGAACCATTTGGAAAGTGAAACAGGATTCATGTAAGAAGTAACTTGAAGCAAGGGAAGAAAAAGACTAAATAGACATCAATGATCTGTAAGCTATATTAAGATGTCTATAGAGCATTTTACAAAGAATAGCATGAAAATATACATAAGCACATAACTAATTTTCAAAAAAAAAAAAGCACCAAAAAAAAAACTAGACATGAAACCATAAAAAGGCTAAAGAAAAGACATGAAAACCTAAATAAATAAGCCTAAGCCTAAGAACCAAAAACCTTAGAAAACGAAGGAAAATGGGTAATAATGTCCAAAACTCAAAGACATAAAGAGTTCTTCGTGTATATCTTACAAGGAAAGACAAAAGAATCAGATCCCGGGTTTTGGCTTTGCACAGAGTTAAGGAGATGATACTTGAGAGAAGTGGAACTAGGGAATTCGGAAGATGTAATTACACAGCTGCACATGCAAAATTATTGCAAAACCTCATCTTCTTACCCTTTCTTCATCTTTTCTTTTCCCCCCTTTTTTTCTTCTTTTTTTCTTTTCCTCCTATGAGCCAGCAAAATATAACGAAAAAGCTTGACATGCTTAACAAAACCTCCATGGGTTCAAGTTTGCAGTTTGGCTATTTTTCATTCCACTTGCAATTCGAGATTTTTCCTTTTTGCTTTTTTGTTTCTCCCTTATAGACACAATTTTAGAAGTAAAGAACATAGAAAAGAAGCGAAATTTCATAAATTATTGGACAGCTTTCAAATTTTGAATGCCACAAAAGCTGGTCAGTGAATACTGGATATGATAATTCCTCTCCTCTGTCAAATTGCATGGTTGATGTGCATGATAAAAATCAGTGGCTATCCTTTTCATCATAGGGTAGAAAGAGTAAATAGCAGTAATTTTAAATTCCCATGTAACAGTGGTAGCTTGAAAGTCTAACTGGATGAACCATGACACCTTAGATAATAGAATATCGGATAAATGCCACTCTCTTACCTTGCAGTGGTTAAACTTATCCAATCTGGAGCAACATATAGAATAGTACATCGCCAGAAGTCTTACGCTCAACAAGCTACAAATACAAGCAGACAAAGCAGCTCTAAAGAGAAGATATGATTTATACATGAAATCAACCCTCATATAGCAAGACAATTTGTGTTAGGCTACTCCCTTGGGTGAATGCATTTTAACGCTTCTAAACTAATAGAGGTAGAACCTTCTTTAGCATCACCTAAAATTGTAATTACTCATAGTAAGCTAGTGTATTCTAAAGAAAATAAGTCTGTGACTATGGTACCTGGAGACTCCATTTTTTCCTCCATGTACCTGTGTTGTGTTGACAAGTGCATCCCCCTTGTCGACATGCATCGACACTCAGACACACGCCATTTTATCCTCCGTACATACAAGTTTGTATTTAATTTATAATTTATAATTATATTTTTAGTTTATAACTTTATATATATTTTCAGTATATATTATATATTTTTGATATAGCATATGTATTTAAATTATAGTCAGTTTATTTTGTATTTATGTGATATTTAATATGTATATGTATATATATATATAGATAGATAGATAGAGAGAGAGAGAGAGCAGCGTTCCCGTACCCACATTTTTTGGAATTGTCGTGCCACCCGCACCCACACCTATACCCAGGTGACATAGGTCAGAGACTAAACAATTGAATTTCAAAAAGAAGTTCCAACAGCTATATACAGCCACATGCATCACAAGTTCACAACATAAGTCCATTCCTATAAAATCAGTTTTTCAGCAATAAGGTCGGTAATCGAGCCGAGCTCGAAGTGTTCAAGCTTGGCTCATTCTTGTGGCGAGTCAATACAAGTTCGAGCTCATAATGAGTCTAAGTTAAATGAGATAAAGTTCGAGCTGGCTTGTTTACCGAAAAAATACATTGTTTTTTAGTTGAAAGCTTAGTTATCAAAGGCGCTAGGTGGAGTTTAGGCGGTGAGTCCCTAAAAAGACTAGGTGAGGCCTAGGTACGGCTTAGGCGGACTAGGCGGTACCCCAAATAAAAAAATTTAATATTTTATGGAATAACCTCTAAGTGGTCAGCTTTTTTATAGGTCAACATGTAGTCTTTCGTTCCTTGTAAATAGCGGATGACCTTTTTCATGGCCTTCCAGTGCACAATGCCTGGATTTGACTGATATCTACCAAGCATTCCCACAGCAAATGTTATATCAGGTTGTGTGCAGGTCTGCGCGTATTGCAAACTCTTAACCACTGAAGCATACAGACAGTTGTCATATAAGATTTTTCATTATCATCCTGAGGACAGTCCTTTAGGTTCATTTTATCCTCTTTCACTGAGTGTCGAACCATGAGAACAATTCTCCATCTCATATCTTTTAAGAACCTTAAGGATATATGATTTTTTAGAGAGGCTAAGGACACCCTTAGTTATATCACGCCGGATCTCAATTTCAAAGACATATGTGGCCGCATCCATGTCCTTCATATCAAAATGAGAAGAAAGGAAATTTTTTGTCTCATGTAATAGACTCAAATCATTAGTTGCAAGAAGAATATCGTCAACATATAAAACCAAAATTATGAACTTACTCCCACTAGTCTTAACATAAATGCACTAATCAACATTGTTTTCAGTGAATTCAAAGTTCATAATTACCTTATTGAACTTCTTAATTATACTACTGGCGAATAGCCTATTTAAGTTTATAAATTGACTTCTTCAATTTGCAAACCAAATGATTCGAGTCATCTACATTAAAACCAGGAAATTGTTGCATGTATACCTCATCTTCCAGATCCCCATTCAGGAAGGCAGTTTTCACATATATTTGATGTAGCTTTAAATCAAAATGAGCTACAAGGGTCATGATTATCCTCAATGATTCCTTAGTTGAGACAGGAGAAAAAATCTCATAATCAATAGACAACATATACTAAAAATTTTGCTGGCCATATCAAATACTCATTCATATTGGTTTTCATCTCAACATATTCTTAATATTATCACATTCCAAAGAGGTGACTTCAATATAGCCAACAGCCAAACTGATACAGAGCATCTGGACCCAACATATACGACGAGCTAGAGGATGATCCGCCTTTGATAGCCTATTACGAGAAAACTTACTCAAGAAGATCCAAGATGATCCATTTGGGTCCAAACAAATTTCAAGAGTAAAAGCATCACTTCATACATATTTATTTTCTAAGATTTTTGTTTTATGCATCTCAGAAAACTCATTTTGATGTATGGTTTCAATTTTGTAATTTTTGGACACATACATAAAAACATTTGTATTTTTTATCTTATTTTATTTATTTTTTTAGGAGTCAGATCCTATGGATCCGAATAGTTCTAATGTTCAGTAGGATTTGTTTTGTGGTACTAGAGGGTGTATTAGGATAATTGGGTAGATTTTGATTTTTGGATCTAGATCTGGATTCATTTTGATTTGAAAACACTCATGTCCTCTTGTGTTTGGGCAATCAAGAGGTCCAATGAAGAGTCTAAATTCTAATTTGGGTCTCTCATTGGTGTCTAATGAGAGCCCATGTGCATTCATTACTTCTCTTTAAAGGGAATGCCCAAAATCAGGAAAGGGCTTTTGCCCCTTTTCTAAAAATTATGGATGATGGTTAGACTGCACTCTTGGAGAAGAAAACTCATCTTGCACAACGTGGGTTATGAAGCTGTGAATTTTTTTATGAACTTGTTGGATTTACAATCCATCGAAAAACTAAAAGGATCGTCAATCTTTTAGAAATCGTGTTAATGGCCCTTCCTCATGTTCAATCTTAGTGAAACGATCATAATATTCACCACCTCTATCAGACCTGACAACCTTAATAACGTCACAGTTTATTTTTATACTTCTTTCTTGAAGTCCTTAAAAACCTGAAAGACTTCTGGTTTTTTAAATAATAAGTAGAGATACATATACTATGAGTAATCATTTATAAATGTGAAAATATTTTTCACCCATATAACACGTTGAAAAAGGGTCGCACACATTCGTATGCACTATCTTCAACTTTCCATTGTTGCCTTTAGCATCCTTCTTATGCGTATTTGACTGCTTAGCATTTATGCAGTCAACACATGGCTTTATATTCGTGAAATCAAGGGATCCAAGGATTTTCTCTTTCACGAGTCTTGAACTCTCTCTTTCGAGATGTGTCTTAACCTCCAATGTCAAAGCAAATAAGATTCATTTTCTTTTAAGCCACGTTTATTGTCAATCAATGTATTCTCAATAGAATGGGATTCCTAAATTTGAAATTCAATTTTTAATCGATACAAACCATCACACATATGCAGAACCCACATTAACAAAAAAATTTATAATAGCAAGCTTAGAATTTTTAAATTTAAAACTGAAACCAAATTTATCAAGTTTTGAAATTGAAATCAGGTTTCGACCATAAGATGAAACATAAAATGTATCAACCAAATCTGAAATGAATCCTGATTCTAACACTACTCTGCAGGTCCCAATGTTTTTGACATGTGAACGCATCTTATTTCCTGAGAAGATGCTTCTTTCATGCTTTGTTGGTTCCCTTTTGTTCAGAAATGCCTGTAAGGAGTTGACAATGTACATCGTGGCACTAGAATCAATCCACCAACTATGCAATGGAACATGAATCAAATTGCACTCATGGGAAACAAATGACTTATTACATTTATTTTTTAGTCATTTCTTATACTTCAAGCAGTTCACCTTATTATGCTCCTTCGTCTTGCAGAAGAAACACTTTATAAAAGAGCCTCCTGACTAGGATTTAGCTTTTGCCTGAGAGTTTGAACTCTCTCCAATGACTTTCTTTTGATTCTTTCTCTTGAAGGAGATTTTCTTTAACCTCGACCTCTGTTTTTTCTTATGAGAAGTCATTTGTGCACTAGGCACTCTCTCTCCCTCCAGTATCTCCTCTTCTTCAACACACTTCGATAATAGGTCATTAAGAGACTATTCATTGTTATGTGTGTTGTAAGAGATTTTAAAGAATCCATATTCAGTTGGCAACAAAGTCAAAATTAGATGGACCAAGAAAGAATCAGAAATGACAAACTTCATGTCATTTAATTGAGATACAATATTCCTCATTTCCAGAATGTATGTCGAATGTGACTGTCACCGATATATTTCATAGATACTAGCTTGGACATCAATGTACTGGCCCTAGCCTTATTAGAACTGACAAATTGAGCCTCAATGGCTCCCAGAAATTCCTTCATTGTCCTATAGTGAGGAATAATGCCTCAAATATTTTTATCTACTCTTGATTACAAAAGGTACAAGCTAAGTTTATTCGAACGCTCCCACTTCTCAGAGGCAGCCTTCTATTTGGCTGTGCTCTGCTCTGTAAGAGCGAGAGGTTCCTCAGTTCTAAGTGTCAAATCGAGGTCTATATAACCCAGAGTGAACAACACTATTTTTTTTAATCTGAAAAGTTAGATCCGTCTAAAAGGAGAATGTTACTAGAATCGTCGATAAAAAAAGAACCTGATACAACAAGGAATGAAAGATAAAATTTTATTATTGCTCAGACGAGACTTGTGATGAAAAGGTAAAAGTGAAACCCTTTATTTTCACATTTTCTGAGACAAGCATAGTTGAGTCAGTATCGTTCCACTTTGGTGAAAACGATAATACTCTTAATTGCTCTATCTCTTCAATTCATAAAGAATTGACTTCAGTTGGTGAAACTAGCATATCATGTAATTAGAGATGATTCAGCACTGTACCTTTGGGTATGAACATGTTTCATGGGCTGCAATACATATCTACTATAACCGCCTGTGTAAATTTGAAACACAACTACCTACCTTTGGGTAGAATCATTGTTTCATAAACTTACACACAATCATAATAACAAATCTTCATATGGTCCAAAGAATCCCCAATCAACACAACTCAGATTACTTTGGTGATTACACAAATCGGTCAATCAAGATCTTTTTTCAAAAACATATATTATGGAGCATGACCATGCACACATGTTAATGTATGTATATTCATGACAAAATATACTTTATACCATCAAAATACAAGTTTATGCTTCAACTTATATGCATAAACTAACTTTGATGATAAAATGTCATGAATTTAGTTATAATTCATGCTTAAAACATCATGCATAACTTAACCAACATAAAACACATAAATTAATATGCATAAGTCATGCTTTCTTAACAATGAATACTTATAAAACATGAAAAATAACAAAAATAAACCCATATGGGTAAAACCCGGGGTCCTCAAGCTAGAACCAGTCTGAAACAGCTCTAAACCGGTCATTCAAGGATCTGAACCGGTTCTGAACCTAATGAACTGGTATAAAAACATGAACAAAAGCTCATAAAACCCTATAACCGAACGAGAAAATCTATGTATTTTTATAGATCCATAAAAATAGTATAAAAATAGAGTCTCTACATCTCAGATCCGATGAAAAAATGCAAGGAGTCGGTAAAAAATGACTCCAAATCGGTCTCGAACAGGGTCGTATTGGTCATAGATCCGATCCAGTTTCAAATAGTAGTGGATCCTATAATGGATCCAATTTGGTCTAAATAGGATCCGAGTCTGATCTGGTCCGAACAGAAACATGGGTCTGACCCAATCCAAACTAGACCCAGGACGAACCCGATCGAAACAAGATTTGGGATGGACCTGATCCAAACAAGATCTGGGTCCTATAGATCAGACCCAAACCCGGATCTCTAATGGGTTTGGGTCTGATCCATATAGGACCCAATCTAAATAGGACCCGAGTCTGACCTTGTCCAAAAATGACTCGGGTCTGACCCACCGAACCCGAGCACTCTAGATTAAACTCATCAAATCAGACCCAGACTCGGATCCCTAATAGGTCCGGGTCTGGTCCTGGGTCATGACCGATCCGATATTTCAGCAGACCCCCATCCACCTAAAATGGGTCTGGATCGGGTCCTCCACTAAGTCAGAATACCCGGTCTGGCCCATGTTACCAAAAACATAAGAAAAACGGTTTTCAGCTTCTGAGAAATCATCTCGGTTTCTCAGAAACCGTCTCAGTTTCTCAGAAATCGCAAATGCCCTCTCGCCTCTCTCTTAGTTGCAGCAAAACCGTCGGTGAAACAGCGACGCCAGGCGATGCCCGGCGACACAAGCCTTCGCCGGCTCCCTGAGGACTGTTTATGGCCGGAAACTCAGCAAGTACCCCTACCAACAAAGGGGTTCGTTTTCTGCTTGCGGTTTCTGAGAAAAACCCTAACCAAAAGGGGGAAAACCCTTTCGCACAGAAGCAACAAAAAAAAAAACGCTGGCCGGCGGCGCCAGGAGATGCCCGGTGACATTGGCCATCGCCGGCTCCCCAGTGACGGCAGCCAGAGTTCGTCGTGGATCCATGCCATCGGCAAAAATCAAACCCCTGATGTCGTGTGTGGCGACGGCAGCCGACGTAAACTCATGGTCGGAACCCCTCTGGAAGAAACCCTAATCGAAGAAGGTTTTTGGGGTTTCGGTGTCCGGCTACATACCGACAAGCGCATGATGTAGCCAGCGGCGCCTGTGAGGCCGTTGGTTTTTCATCAGCCCCCTCTCCGGCGAAAGCAGACGGCGAGCCATCGACAGGTAATAGTCCCTAGATATGATTTTTTGTTTTATGTTTGTCGATAGGGATTTCTATCACAATCGGCGACCAAACGAGGATGTTGTTCTGCCGACCAGGGCAGCCTTATTCGGTCGATGACTCATGGTCGGATTTTCCCTGCTGTTCAGAAAAAAGAACTGTAACAGGGGAAGCGGCTCTAATGACACCGACGATCGAATACCGAAGCTGTCGGTCAAGTAGCAGAAATGAGAACGGTGGGACAGTGATGATCTACCAACCTTAACCGAAATGAGAACGGTGGACTGAACCTCCAAACGAAGGGGCATTCCCGGATGGCAATGGTGTGTCATTCGTTCTCTTGATCAGATCGGGGGCACGTCTCTACTAGTTGGAGGCCAGCTAGGCTCAGTTCCGCATCAAAGGAGCGGTTAATTGACATGGCTAAGTGCCATAGCTAATCACAAGACAGCATTCAGCATTGCATAGGGTCCACGGTTACAGAGTGCAGACCCCACGTAAAATGCTGTCATGGCACATAGCCGCTCCTTGGATCCCTTCTCCTGCAACTCTGACTCTGCTTCCATTCTCCTCCCTCTCGGTAATTGTCCAGGCGGAGTCCAATAATTTTTATTTTTTGGCTTATTATTTGTAGGGAGGGGTCAACGACTCGAGTCTCGACACAGTCAATGGCTGAGAGGACCCACACGCTTTTCATAAAAGAAGACGTGGTTGCCACACCGAGCCCATCTTGGTGCACACGTCTGATTGCATTGACGCAGCACAGTTCCAGAATATTAGCAGAGACGAGTCCTGTTATCAGTGGGCTATCCCTTTGCTTTGACGATTGAAGTAGGGTATGCGTAAGAATGTGACCAAGTTCCTGAATTCTAATGAATATTTATTGCAGTTCAGGAACTTGCTCACAAGTCGTATCCGCAAGGTGCATTTCAAATTGTTTTTTTTTTTTCAAAACCAACGTTCAAGCTGATTATGATACACACAGCAGCTTATGGGGTTGATGGTATTCCTCATCAGTCCATTTGCAGCTGAGACCCACTCTAGCGGACGGCACATTTTCAGGGCGCTGCCGCACCTGATCACCTGCATCTGCTGTTAGCCCCACAGTTGACAGATTGTATCCCAAAGATGGTGAATGATCAGATGTATCAGCACATTGAATTTGAAAGTATGCAATCACATTGCACCTAATCCTCCCTCGCTCTAACTCTAGCTACAAGAAACACCTGAGCTAGCTCGAATCAATTCACCTCTTGCCCAACTCAAGTCCCCTGTTAAGCAACCTAACTTTGGTTATGTCAATCATGTTTCTAATTAAGTGCTAACATGTAACTTCCACTCGTCCCACTGTGAGCCTGCTCACAAGGTTAGGAGAGGTTGGGCACACACCTTGTTTTGTTTTGGCCCCTAACACGGGATCTGCTTCGAGGATAGGATAATTTCTGACTGTTTGCTTTTGTGTGTGCATTAATATTAAAGTGTTGAAAGCATCTTACTAATGAGCAAAAAGTTTTACCCGGGATGCTCGGCCTACCTGAACAGGTTTCTTAGTCATTAAGAAAAAAAAAAGAGAGAACCTAGAACCATCGGGGCTATCTTGTCTGGCAGGAGCAGTTAGTGCACGTTACCTTGTCTTGTGACGATGCAAGTTCGAATCCCAATGGCCCAACTTATATATATATATATATATATATATATATATATATATATATATATATATATATATATATATATATATATATATATATATATAGAGAGAGAGAGAGAGAGAGAGAGAGAGAGAGACTCTGCACCCTCAATTTTGAAACCCCAAAAACCCTGAAACTCTTTGTAGAGGCATGGCATAAGAAAAGATAAAGCATCAAGGACAATCAAGTTTAAAAAGTGAGATTATAGATTCATCCGAAAAGATACATAATCACCTGGGACCATGTAATCATCATCACAATCCCCGAAACATTTTCTTCCCCAGCTTTTACATCTCGATCTCCCATTCAAATCTATTGCAGCACAGAACAAAATTCACTGCCTACCAAAGTGAAATTTCAACTAAAGGAGCATCTCTTATCTCCAAAAGGAAACCAAAATAGGCCAATAAAAAAAAACCAATGTCTAAATATAACGCTCCTCCCTTTCACTCTTTCACCACCCAAAACCTTATTCCCACCCTTATCTTGATCAAACCAAGAGCCCAAATCACAAAAAACTACCCAATCTGCCCAAATCGGGCACCAAGCATTCAATGTCTTGGGGAGCACTAAGGGGCTAAGGGCTTCCTGCCTTCCAAAATCTCACTGATCCCCACTAGTCATGGGCTTCTCCAAGATAGCAGATATGTAGATCTCACGTATCGAGGGGCCTCTGTCTAGCTTCCTACCGGTGGTCCACTTGACCTTCTTGAACCCGATCCCCTCTATTATGGGCACGTAGACTGATTGCATCTGGTCCTCCAAGCAGAAGAAATGGTCGAGCCAGAATACCCCGCCGGGCCTGAGCACTCTGTAGATGTCAAACAGTATGAACTGCAGCAGCTTGGTGGGAATCCAGTTGCTGAGGACGTGCATGGAGTGCACGATGTCGAGCGTGCTGTCAAAGAAGGGGAGACGTTGGGATACGGACATGTAGAGCGGCACCACCCCGCGCGACGCGATGAAGTTATTGAACGGCCCGTTGAAGTTCATCGACGTCGTCACGATCGTCACGTTCCGTTCCCGCATCCGCACCGCGAACGTCGCCGTCCCTCCTCCGATGTCCAGGCCTATCCGTATCGTACCCTTCTTTCGGGCCAGCACGTCATCTATTGCATAGTCCAGCGAGCCCTCCGGGGGCGGGGGGCCGATCCACCGGTGCATCTCCCGGCCGGCGAGGTCGAAGCAGTCCTTGCAGTCGTCGAACCCCTTCTGGTGCCTGCGGTTGACGAGGCAGGTGTAGTTCTTGCAGGAGTAGGCCGTCCAGACGACGGACGAGTCGTCGGGGATCGACCATAGAGAGTCGGGTAACGGAGCCGGCTCGACGAATCGAGCAGGGAACTGGGACGGCGAGCGGCAGCGGCGACGGGGGAGGGGCTCGCAGCCCTTGAGGAGGAGCCGCTGGGCGAGGAGCTCGTCGTCCGGGCAGGTCCCGCCAACGTCGTAGCTCATGTATCGGGCGAGGTCGTCGGGGAACCGGTCGCAGGCGCGGCCGGCGGGGGGGAGGATGTGATCGGAGCCGAAGTTGGGGTTGTGACCGAAGGGGAGCTTGTGGGGCGAGACGAACTCGAGGTACTCCATGGGGAGGGAATCGGCGGCCTCCTCCGCCACCGCCTTCTCGGTGCCGCTGGGGAGGATGGCGGAGAGCTGGGAGAGCTGCTGCAGGAGGACCCCCGAGACGGATCTGGCGGACCGGATCTCGTTACGGAGGCGGGCGATCTCGTCCTCGGCTCGGGAGAGGGAGACGGTGAGGCTGAGGGAGGAGCTCTGGCGGAAGGGGCTGTCGGAGGAGAAGAGGGAGAGGGTGATGAGGTTGGAGACGAGGATACAGAGCAGTAGGAAGCAGAGATTGTTGAGGAAGGATCGTGGGGCAGCGTCCATTGCTCCCCCCATCTCTCTCTCTCTCTAGATTTTCTCTCTTCTGAGAGTTTCTTGTGGGGATGGGGTGAGGATGGTTTATATATTGGTGTGGTGGTGGAATGGTGCTTCTTCCAAAGTCGAAAGGGTGGACGCCATCCGGGAGTTGGGCACATTCCTTTGCGAGCATCTTTCCGTGTGTTTTTTGTGTGTGTAGAAAGGAAGACGTTTGACCATCTTTCTTGTGAGACATGCTAAATAAAACATGCTAAATGCCAAATGAAACATGGTAAATGGACTTTAGTTGCCAGCTAAATACTCTCTCTCATATATATAATCACTAGAATATGAGAACGGAAAATAAAGGTCAACACTTATTTTGTGTATTTTTATGAAAAAATATGATTTTTAAATGTTTAAATATTTATGAGGAATATGAGCCATTGAATTCTCATTTATGCATCAAAGTCAGATGATTCAAGGGCATGCTCTCATGAAACCAAGCATGCAGATCACATCGTACGATTAAATTCAAGAGAAAAGTAAAAAATTTCATAAAAATTGTGTTCACACGTTAGTTCTCATATTTACAGTAGTTAACAAGTAACCCTGAACGTCGAACCAGTGTGCACCACTGATCGTGCACGTGATCAGCAGCACATGCTATATGTGTGCTTTGTCACATTTAGCGGCATTTCAAAAAATCAAATTTTTTTTAACGTGCAGGGCACAGATGCAAGCCTGACCTAACTTTGACAAAACCCCTTTGATGATATGGGTTTTCCTGTGTATATATATATATGCTACTAATGAAGGTAAGAAACTAATGAACTAAAAGTCATAGGTGCAAGTTATATCGATTCAATTTAACCACAGAGATGTGTTCAACATGGGTTGTTTGCTATGGATGGTGCTTTTCTGACGTAAAAATGTGATCTTTTGAGTTATGAAATTTTGATACATTATGAACCATTGATTTTTGCACTCCATTGAAAACTTAATTACTTGTCATAATCACATGATTAATAACAAGTTTCCTACTAAACAAATCATATAGATCACATCTGTAACATTTGATCTACAAAAACTTGAAAAATTTTGAAGAAATCTTTAGTAGCCAATATATATAGGTATACATGTGTATGTGAGAGAGAGTCTATTGTGGTTGTGCTTTTGTTTATGATTTAATTAGATGCAGCAAACAAGTTCAGTATTTTTTAAAAAAAATAGGACAAAAGGACATGGATATTTTTATTTTTAACCAATACAAAAACTGTTTTTTTGATATTTTAATTTATAAAAATATATTTTTATCAACATATATTTAAAGATATTAAAAACAATGTACATATGTGTCCAAGTGATTCATTCGCCCACGGACACAAACCCTAAGTAGGGTATCACTATGACCTAAGTTTGCATACACTAAATGTTGGATCTAGCAGCACAAATGCTTTCAGCATGATTTATTCATCGTAGTAGGTTTAATCATCTCTAACACATCATAAGATTAAGTTTTCAAGAGGGCTCACAATTGATGAAAATGAGATTTGGTTTAAAAATGGCCCAAAACATCATGGTGGACCAATTTTATTACATAAAAATAATCAACCCATCAACATGATTCAAATATTAAAATTTTCTTTTAGAGATGAGACATTCTATGTAAATCATGATAAGAATAATGCTCATACGGTTATGTCTCCCGACGATAACGGTTTCTCAAAAACCAAATGCACCAAACAGGTTTTGGATAAATCAAATGAAGTTTAGAAAGATAAGTCAAATGAAGTTACAAGAAGTCGGATTCAATCAGGAGTATCATGAGCCAACCATGTATCCGATATTATCATTTTTTATAGAGTTATCAAAAATGATAACTACTATCATTTGTTAGTTGTTTGTTATCATATTTAACCGTGTAAGTCGGTACTCTAGAACTGTGTATTCTAAACATTGTTATACTTATAAATAGAATACTCAATTCTCTTGGTGGACAAGAGAGTGAAAATTAAGTTTATCATTGTATTCATTTCTCTTTCATGGTATTAAAGCTATCAAGCTCAAACGATTTTATTATGACTTTCTCATCATCTATTTCTTTTCTTATGACCCAGTGGAATGCTATCACCAGCCATGTCTCGATAAAATTAAATCGAGACAACTACTTTTTGTGGAGATCTCAGCTCAAATTGGTCATGATTAGTCAGGATCTTCTCATGTTTGTCGACAACTCTTCTCTTCAACCAGATCTCTTTATTGTCGTGACAGACAAACGTAAGATAGAGAATCTGAATTATCTTATTTGAGTTCGTTCTGAGCAGCTGGATCAAAGCTACTCTTTCTGAAACTGTTCTTGGTCAAATCTTGAGAACAAAAACAACCCTTGAAGCTTGGCTTGTCTTGGAAAAAACATATGGATCTCAATCTCTTTTAAGACTCATGATTCTAAAAAAAGACCTGACTTTTATTAAGAAAGAAAGTATGGATATGTTGTCATATCTAGACTACATAAAGTTCCTAGCCAATTCTCTTGCCGCCTCCAATCACCCCGTAGAAGATAAAGAGTTAGTTCAAATAACTTTGAATAGTCTTCCTCTCAAATATGAAAGCTTTGTGACCTTCGCCACCACCAATCTGACCCTATATACCTTCACAAATCTATATAATTTGCTTCTTAATCAGGAAAAATGTGTCCTAATTCATGTCAATCTGCCTTCAGGGGTCAAGGTCGTGGCCATGATTTTTATCGAGGCCGTGGTAGGGGACAAGGAAGAAATTTTTCTCCAAACATGTGTAATAGCAACCCAGTGTTCCAAACTCAAGGTGGTCGTAGGGTAGTCACCTATCAATATTATGAAAAATGCAAGCATATTGCCAAAATTTGTTGTGATATCCCTAAAGCCTTCTCTGCCATGTCTCTTTAGCAATCTACTAATGACTATTGGTATCATGACACTAGTGCTACGAATCATCTAACTATGGATGACCAACAATTCTCAAATAAATCACAATATCATGGGGGTAAGCAAATTATGGTTGGCAATGGTAAGATGCTTCACATCTCCCACACGGGTAATCTCATTCTAAAATCTCATGGCTCTTCCTTTGATTTAAAAATTGTTCTTCATGTTCCTGCTATCGCGAAGAACTTTTTTATCTGTGAGCCAATTTACTAAAGATAATGATTGTATTTTTTAATTCACTCCCTTTGAATTCTTTGTCAAGGATAGTCAGACAAGCAAGATTTGTCTCAGATGACCGAAATCCAGTGTGAGACTCTACCCAATCAAATCTGATGGTCATATGCAAGTGGTAGCATATGCAGGCAAACTGACATCTTTTGATATATGGCACCAACATCTCGGACATGAAAATAAGAATATTGTTTCTTACTTAAACTCTAGTCGTGCTATCTCTGTTAATAAAAATAAAAAAATAAAAGTGTGTGTGAGTTGTCTCATTGGCAAAGCTCACAAACTTCTTTTTGGTTGCTCTTTTTCTTCTACGTCATCTCCACTTGAATTTCTCCATGCTGATGTCTGGGGTCTGACTCTAGTCTCTTTACATGAAGGATTTCATTTTTATCTCCTCATAGTTGATGTTTTTTCTCGTTTCTCATTGCTCTTTCTACCGTATGCTAAATCTCAAGTGTTTGAGTGTTTTAAGTCTTTCAAGCATGTCACTGAAAAGCAACTTCAACTCTCTATCTGTACTTTTCAAACTGATAATGGAGGCGAATTTACCAATCGTGATTTTAAAATTTTTTTACGAGACCATGGCGCACTTTATCAGTTTTCGTGTTCGTACACCCCGACACAGAACAGGCTCATTGAGCGCAAACATTGGCATGTCATTGAAACTGAGCTAAGCCTATTACATACTTTTTCTCTGTCATATTCCTTCCGATTCGATGTCTTTCGTACTGTTGTTTGCATCATCAATCATCTTCCAGCTTTAGTTCTTAATCGTAAGACTCCGTACGAGTTTCTCTTTCACAAACTGGCTGACTATCATCATCTTTGTGTCTTTGGTGCTCGTTGATATTCGCATTTAATGCCTTATCATAACACTAAATTTCAGACCAAAACTACTCCCTGTATTTTTCTGAGCTATGCCTCTCACCATAAGGGCTATCTTTGCTTCGATCCCGCTCAAAATCGCACATATATCTTTCATCATGTTTACTTTGATAGATCCGTCTTTGGACCCATCTCTCCCTCTGCTCGTCCTTCCTCACTTAATCTTTTTGAATGGAGTCTCTCTCAGACTAGCATCCTCCCTCCTCCTGATCCTCCTCAACCGCTTCTTCTTAATCTGACGGTTCTCCCTAATATTCCTATCTCTCCTAATTTGCCTGCTCCTTCCTCTCTTGTGAGTCACATTCTCGTGGTTGCACTAGTCAATTCTTCTTCGACGTTGCCCTCGTCTTCTCATCTTTCTGACTCCATCGTTAGTAGCCCATCTGACCATACCCACCTCATGATCACTCGCTCTATGATCAATTCTCCTAAACCCCATGCATTCACCACTACCCGATATCCCCTCTCCCTTGCATGTTTTAGCTATATTCTACTCACACCCAAACCTACTTCATTTAAACAAGCTAATCTTGACCCCCAAGTGGCGCACAACCATGCAAGATGAGTTTAACATGCTTCAACTTAATCATACTTGGCACCTCATTCTGCATCATTCTCATTATAATATCATTGGCTTTAAATGGGTTATTCGAATAAAACGACATGTTGATGGCTTAGTGTCTCACTACAAAGCTCGTCTCGTTGCTAAGGGTTTTCATTAAGAGGAAGTCATCGATTTTTTTGAGACTTTTAGTCCAGTTATGAAACCCACTACCATCTGCGTTGTTCTTGATCTTGCGATTTTGTCAGATTGGCTGATTCATCAATTGGATTTTAATAATGTTTTCTTAAATGGTTTCCTTACTGAAAATATTTATATAACACAACCTCTAGGTTTTGAAGACTCTTCTTACCCTCAACATGTATGCAAGCTGGATCGAGCCTTGTACGACCTCAAGCAGGCTCTGCGTGCCTGGTACCAGCGTCTCAGCTCTTATCTTTAGTCCTGCAGATGTCGTATCTCTCTTTCTGATGCTTCGCTATTTATTTTTTGGGATAGCAGTCTGGTTATTTATTTACTGGTTTATGTTGATGATATCATTATCATTGACAGATCCACCATTACCATTAAGTAGTTGATTCAACGCCTGAGTCTTGCCTTTTTCATCAAACATCTTGATTGCTTAAATTATTTTTTGGGTATTAAAGTTCATTATACATTCTCAGGCCTTTTTCTTTGTCAACGCACATATGCTCTTACGCTATATCATTGTACCTATATGGTAAATGCGAAGCCGATTTCTACTTCTATGAACTCCACTACCCGGTTATCTAAGAATGATGCTCCTCTTTTTTATAACTCTACTTTATATCGGAGCATCGTGGCTGGTCTCTAATATCTCACCATCATACGACCCAACATTGCCTTTTAGGTCAACAAGGTTTGTCAGTTCATGCATCAGCCCATGGTTACCCACTGGTCTGTCATCAAATGCATCCTTCACTATCTCAAGGATACCATTCAACATGGTTTGTTCTTTGCCCGATCTTCCTCTCTCCAGCTCAACGCCTTCTCTTATGTTAACTGGTATGGTAGTCTCGATGACCGCAAGTCTACCAATGACTTTGTTGTTTTTCTGGGCAATAATTTGGTTTCTTGGTCTTCTTGCAAGCAACGGACCGTAACTCAATCTAGAGCTAAGGTCGAGTACAAGTCTCTTGCCTGTGCTACATCTGATCTTCTTTGGCTCAAGTCCCTTCTCACTGAGCTTGGCTTTGTTCCTTCTTGGCCACCTATTCTTTGGTGCGATAATATTGGGGCTTTATATCTCGCAACGAATTCTGTTTTTCATTCTCGCACCAAACATGTTGAAATTGATTTCCATTTTGTTTGGGATCATGTGCAAAAGGGTCATCTTCAAGTTCATTTTATCACCTCTTCTGATCAGCTCGTTGACGGTCTCACTAAGCTTCTTCCATTTTCAAGGTTTGTTTTCATTCATGACAAGCTCAACGTGGTCGTCCCCACGTTGAGCTCGCAGGGGCATGAGAAGGATAATGCTCATACGGTTATGTCTCCTGATGATAATGGTTTCTCAGAAACCAAATGCACCAAACAGGTTTTGGATAAATCAAATGAAGTTACAAGAAGTCGGATTCAATAAGTAGTATCATGAGCCAACCGTGTATATGATATTATTGTTTTTTAATAGAGTTATAAAAAATGATAATTGCTATCATTTGTTAGTTGTTAGTTGTTTGTTATCATATCTAACCGTATACGTTGATATTATAAAATTATGTATTCTAAACATTGTAAACACTATTACGCTTATAAATAGAATACTCGATCCTCTCGGTGGACAAGCGAGTGACAATCGAGTTTATCATCTTGTTCATTGCTCTTTCAAATCAAAGGTGTGCCACCCTAAGTAACTTGTCCATGACTATTACTGAATTCTGTTCTTCTCAACCTAAAAGGACTAGAGACTAAGGTTCTTTTGGGCATTGACCATGCATGAATCTCATGTGAATTGAAATCAAGTAATTCCATTTTATGTGATTCAAAAGTGTATGATTTCAAATCATTGGATGTGATTTTGAATCACATGAGAAGTATGTTGTTTCACTAATCTTGAGAAAGTATTGTGATTGTGATCTACAATCACATCTTTAGAAAATTCAAGAATCACCCGACATTGCAAACACAACCAAGTAAAATGAACTCAAATGTGATTTTAATATCACTGTCTCATTTTCTCACGGTTGCTTGCACATGAAAAATAGGACAAATAAGCAGCCTTCATTACACCCTCGAGAGAGAATGATTCTCATTTGGGGGTAAAGCAAACGCTCTAGGAGGGGGACTTAATTCCCCCAGTTCTGTTATTATAAAAAAAAAAAAGCAAACGCTCTATAAAGTAATTGGCAATTAACAATTGCAATCCTCAGTTCCATGTAGGGTTGGTAAACAAGCCGAATGAGCCAAGCTTCACGTGTTCAAGATTGGCTCATTTTTGTGGCAAGTCAATCCCACTTCGAGCTTACAATGAGCCCGAGTTAAACGAGCTGAGCTCGAGATGGCTTGTTTACAGAAGAACACATTGTTTTAGAATTGGAAGTAGGATTACAAAAAAAAATACATTGTTTTAGAGTTAGAAACAATCAGATTTGACAACTAAACCTATTTTTTACAAACCAAATAGTTCAATATATATTATTATACAAAGCAAAATATGCCTATAATATTAATTTCTTACTAGTTAACGAGCTTATACAAGTCAACTCGAGCCGAGTACTTATTGTTCATGTTTAGCTTGCCGAGCCTATTTTACAAGTTTGAACGAGCTTTTTATCACACATGAGCTGAGCCTAGTTTCTCATTTCCATGAAAGGCGCTTGTTGCTGATTAAGGGGTGATTTCATTACTAATGACAAAGAGTGAAATTATTTAACTCTGGTGCTACGCAACAAACATGGTTAACTTCTCCCGTAGGCTATGCCGAGCAATATAAAAAGAAGACGCAATGTAAATAAAAGATGGGTGCATGGATTCCAGAGAATATTCACGAATATGGGTGATATAAATGGAAATGTTAGTTTATTAAAAAAAATACCGAAATTTATAATAAAATCATGAAAATATCAAACAATTTTATCATGATATTGATTCCTTTATATTATTTACTTTTTCTTCTACGTTTCACTGGATCAGTATAGCGTCTTGTCTATGTGGCCGGGCTCCATCACATGAATAGATTGATACTAATTTTTTTATTATGATAAAAGATGGATATTACATTGATAGACTCATGCTAAACCTTTTGGTCATAAGAAGCAAATGTTTTTTTTTTTACATGGCACCCCTGTTTCTCCTTTTACACATTGCGAGATATCATAAATTTTTAGTTTTTTTATTTATTTATTTTTTTGAAAGACAAGCTGGGGTTAGGCGAACCCCTACCAGAACAACAGCCGTCCCATGTGACCGAGGGATTGGATCCTGGGCCATCAGCTTGACACGGGACCCTGCTTACCACATGGGATACTACCTCGATGTTTTTTTTTTTTAATTTATGCACAAATATTTTTCCCTGGTTTTCTAGCAAAGGTTTTCTAATGTACCATGAGATTTTTCTTTCCTAAAAATAAAAGAAATTCTGGATAGCAATACTTTGGACATTGTTTTGCAGAAGATTGACCTCAATGAACCCTTGACGAGGACTTGCACATGAAAAGGTATGTGAGTACATCAACCGGCTCCGCTTGACTGGCAGGAACAATTAGTGCACCGTGCACGTCACCTTGTGTTGGAAGGTTACAAGTTCGAATCCCAATTGTATGGCCGTATAACTGGAAGGGGTCTACCTAACTCCAGCTATTTCTGTGGAAAAAAAGAAAAAAGAGAAAAAGGTAGGTTTTTTGCAAAATGGTACCTGCCATTTTCAGCGATTTGCAAATCAGTTTTCACTTATGCCATTTTTCCAAATTAGTCCCAACCTTTTTCACCTGTAGTGCAAAAATGGTCCTTCCGTTAAAGATGGTGTTAAAACTAGGGTCAAACGTTGACTATTTTGCACTCAGGCAGGTTGTGCAGATCGCGGTGTTGGTCCTGCTCTGCTGCGTCTCGCATTCAGGGTACCGGATCATCCCACTACAGACGTTCAAGTGCTCTGCAGGGACAGCCCTAAGGGGTTTGATATAGTGGGGTGGAGCCTAGGCCGCTTCGTGCTTAGTCTAGGTTCAAATCCCATGAGCGTCACTCCTTGCACAAGCCAAAGTTTGGTGACTTCTTGGGGTCGAGGGGTAAGCCCTAGTAGTTTTATGTCGTCAGGACAGCAACTGTAAATACAACAGGCGGAGCCAATGTGACTAGGTTATGATCCTAGGACAGTTTCTCCAAATAAAAAAAAGTGATAGTGTGCTTGAATGCCCGCCAAAGAAGGTGAACATGATTCAGGACCCTATGGTCGACAAAATTGCAGTGGTAGGCCAAATCTAAATCGGAGTTGTATCAATCAAGAAGGCACAAGGAGCGAGATGGTTGGTTGGTTTTGTATCATTATTAGAGGAAAAGAAACATGGTGACAAGGGGCAGAGCCACATTGTGGGTAGGGTGGGCAGTGCCCCTGGTCAAAGTGGGCACCACTCGTGCCCAACCTAAAGGGGCCATGGCCTACCTGAGCCCAAGTGGTGAGTCCCACTACAGTACTACCTCTATATATATATATATATATATATATATATATATATATATATATATATATATATCTGAGCTCTCCGACCCCACATTTGTCTTTCTCCCTCAACTTTCTGTGTGCCCTTCCACTCGACGCCACAGCCATAGGTCACAGCACAGGTCGTCCAGCGCACTGCACACGCCACAGCATGCACAAGACCAGGTTCTCTCTCTCTCTCAACTACGTCGGACGTTCTGCCATCTGATGCCCTGGTGGCTGGGTCTTGTTTTCATTTGTTTCTGAAATGCTAAATAGGGTTTCAATTTTAGGGGTTTTGTAATGTATTTAGGGGTTTAGGTTTTTCATTGTTTTTTTTTTAAATAACATGAAGTTTTAGTTAGGGTTTTATTTGGCTTTTTTACTTTCAATTAGCATAATGCATTTAGGGGGTTAGGTTATTTATTTTTTAAATAGCATGAAATTTTCATTAGGGTTTCAAGGTTTGTGTGTGCTTTTTTTTCAATTAGCATTTTGCATGAATATAAATGCTTGATTTTGGTTAGAAATTAGGGGTTTTAATTTTTTCTAATTGGCATAAATCTATGATTTTTTTTAGGATTTAGGTTATTGATTTGGACCCAACCAACCTGAACTCATGGGTCCACTAAAATCAGGTTGGATTAGGTATAATCAATTTGGAACATCAAGTTGGGTTGGGTATACCCAACCCAGTAACACCAAAGCCTGCACAATGGGTGGGCAGAGCTAGCCCAGCTCGTTTAGTGGACGGGCTTGAATGGGCCATTGATGGACTGGGCCTGGTCAAGCCTGACCCGTTGACCAACCGAGTCAAGCCTAGGCCGGGTTCAGATCAGACTCTGGTTTAATATAAAACCCATGGCATGGCCCGTTAGGCCCATGGGCCTAATTCAGACCCGGGTTGAGCCAAGTTGCAAACCATGTCTATTCACAACATTTCTTATTCGTTTCCTTGTATTCATAGGTTCTTTTAGTGAAATTTTAAAAAGTGAAAAAGAATATATGGGATCCAAGATTATTCATTTTTTGAATCACATACTTGACTCGATTTGAACATATATATATATATATATATATATATATATATATATATATATATATATATATATATATATATATATATATATATATATATATATATATATATATATATATATATATATATATATATATATATATATATAAAAAGCCTGTGGGTAGCCCGTTAGCCCAGCCTGGCCCGACCTGTCATTTTGTCGGGTCGGGCCTTCTTCACTAGGCCCAAGCCCGGCCCAAACCATGAGCCTCCCGGCCCCTTGTCCAGCCCTCGTTACACCCCTATTGGTATGTTGGTATCTTGTAATATGCCTCAAACAGTAGCTACAAAGCCACTCCAATCAAAATAATGGAAGTTACTACACGAGATCAACAAAATGCATCAGCCAAAGAACATCAACCACTTATCAGAACACTCGCAGTCTGGAGCTGCATGTCAATATTATGCATCATCTTTAATATGTTATGATAAAAAAATAAGGAACAATTCATACATTCATTTGTATAGAACACTTGGAGCCTGGAGCTGCATATCAATATTATGCATCATCAATTTAATGTCATGATAAAAAAACAAGGAACAATTCATAAATTCATTTGTATAATAATATCCGCATAACCCTCAATTTGCTACAGTATCATTGTAAATACACAGTCAATCCCCTAGGTGCAAAACTGTTTGTTCCACCAAAGTCTCATTTACAGTATTATTTGCAAATGAATTGAAAAACTTCCATCAAAGGAGCAGAGAGTAAGCATCTGTAAGCACTTGATATCAGATGCATGGTTTCTGATATCTGAGGATCCACTAACTCAAGATAGAGATGATATAAACCACCAAGAGGTTTTCGTCAGTTTAAGGAAACATACCGTGTGGTGATGACAAAGGAAAGCATGATGATAGAACAGGCAAGCACGTACCGCCTGACGCTGATAAAATTCAATTTTGTCCAGCAGCCAGCTCACCAAGATATCAAAATTTTGTAGCCGAGAAGTGACTGAAATAAGCAATTTATTTGACAAAACTGAAGGATAAAATCATAACCTGAACACTGAGCTGGGGTATGTGGTACTAACAAAAATTCAGATAGCCACCAAGACCCAAGCAAGGAAACCATCATCCTAGTCAAAATGAAGGTGCTGTTTCTTTCTGAGGCACCTCTTTATGTACCATGCAGCATGAAGGCGGAGGCCCATCCCAACCATTATCTTCAGGACTGCAAGCATGACATAAGTAAGCAATGATAGCACGCAGAACCAGAAAAGCCTCCACCAAAGTGGACAATATGGCAAATGAGATGTATATATTGGAGTTAAGACCCGGATGACCTACAAACCAAAAAAACAAGCAATTATTAAATGTTGTACCAACAAACTAATAGGCTTTGAATGCATTTTCATATAAAGATAGCATACCACACACGCAGGTGCCAGTGGAATAAAAGTCAAGTTTTTCCGACCTTCCTCTGGCTCTATATTCAAAGTCTGTATCACCAAAAACAGAAAAGAAAATGACTTACCAATCACCATACATCACATGTATGCAGATGGTTGCATGCATTTCTACTGGATCACAATTTCAAGTTCAACCATAATCAACAATTCTTGCAATTTTTTAAATATCGCCTTTAAAATATTTCTTTGACAAAAACAAGAAAAAAGTAAATAATGCCAACTTTTCACCACAAATTGAGTTCTCTGTTTTTTAATTTCTAGTTTCTAATTATCATTGACTTAAAGAAAAAGATTCTCCCAAGAAAAAAGAAAAACTTCTTTCAATCGTCACAAATATTATTTCAAGACCAGTAATGTTGACACAACCATCAAATGGAGAATGGACAAAGAAAAACTTATGTGCAATCACCATGTATCAATGAAACATAAAAGAAAGCAACACAAGCTATCTGCAGATCGAACTATTAAGGCTCTACTCAGTGCAGATAAATTCAATATCTTCAGCTGCTTTATTCACATTTCAGGGTCAAGGTCCTAAAGTCACGAACTAGAAATGAATTAAAAATTTTAAGGTTAGAATACAATGCCTCGTGGTGCAAATCCTGGGAAAAAAAATAACACAGGTGCTGTCATCCATTTGAACCAGTGAATTATTCCAGTATTGACAGTTTGGGGAAGTGCTGGAGGCTCAGAAGTGTAGGTACTGGAGTGGACCACACAAACGTGGAAAGCAAGAAAAAACAAGAAGTTGAAACAATTCTTTTACCTGTTTGCAGAGATCTTCCAGAAACTCAGAATAAGCTTCAGGCTTAATGTCATTGAATTTTGCGACGAAGGAATGCTTGATGATGTCAATAAGCACCTCACACATGTAAACCAGGGCTGCATTCTGAAGTCAAGGTAGAATTTATTTACAGAGGGACAAGAACAGGGCAACCAGATGAACTCATTTATGAAAGATAGTTAGGTTATTATAGACCATACAGTAAGGAAACTCCCAAACCAAGCACCCTCAGCTTCCAAAATATTCTGAGCTAGAACAAACAGAATATATGCAGTAATGTGAAACCTCTCAATGGTATCTGTTCAGCAAAACAAGTGACATCTAATTAACTGAAACAGCACAAACAGTTTCTTTCAACAGGGAAGAAGTTAAGAAAACAGAAAACAAAAAAAGATATCACTGCTCTCGTGTTAGTCATGTCTAATGATAAATCAGAAACACAGAAAGGTTAAATATTTGAATACTTGTCATCTAAAAACAACCGAAGGAGGAAAAAATACATACCATAGTACACTAGTGTCTGGAGATTTTCCTTGCTAAAACGCTTGAAAACATTGCTTTTAATCTCTGCAAAGTTATTTGACACCAGCAATGCCAGTAATGCGTTATTGTGGGCAACGATGCAGGTAGATAAAGTTATTGCCTGAGCTAACAAGATAAATGAATGGACAATTATCACTTGCTAAGGAACTTAGAAATATAAATAATGAATACCCAAGACCAGAGGTAAGATCAATCAGGTCAAGTCTCCTAAAAAAAAAGGATATTGAATGCAATAACAGCTATTGTTTGGTCCAAAATGAATCTCATAAGCTCAAATGTCATGTTTTCTGGTGAACAGCTTGCAACCCCTTCTGCAGAATTAAACAGAACTTGCACAACATCCCCACCAAATGATTGGCACAGTTTGTCAAATATCTGCAATGCAAATGCACCGATTTAACAACATGAAAGAAAGTCCAGACACAATAAGCATACTATACAACACAAAGATATAACAATTTATCACCTCAAGGACATTATACACCACATACAGCTTAAGTACACCCTGCCCCCGAATTATATGATATATAAGGCTGATATCTGGTTCAGGGAGAAGAGAGACAGCAAAGGAAATTTTCTTAGTTTGCTGAAGCCAAATAATAAATGCATGTTTCATTGACAACTAATCATCAAGAGCACAGAGAAATCTAAACTACAATGAACTTAAGATAATGACTCTCCCATAACAAGAATACCTATCGCCTGCAACAGTGTAACTCCGCAAATCAACACCACAAAGCAACCAAAATCTGATAATTCTGCTGCACATGGCCTCTGGAACTGCCTGCCATACAAATAATTGTTCAAGCATTTTGCATATCAAATACATTTATCTAATTTGTCCAAAACTTGTTTTAAAAAATAAAAAAGTACCAGCATGATATGAAGCAAGAGAGGAGGAATAACATGATTGGATTTCTCAAATAACTGGATGTGGACATTCTCATTTCCCTCTACTGTACTACTTTGCTCAATTCGGCAATTGTCCTATTCTGGCAGACCAAAAAGACTTAATCCCTCCTCTTTGAGTTCTACTGACTGCTCCAATACACAATATACAACTAAAAAGTTTCCCTGTTTCACTTTTATAGCTTCTATAGACAACAACAACATAGGCTCCTTACCTTGGTCTTCATCTAGCATAGATTGCTAAATGACTTGAAGTTTTTGGCATTAATTATAGTATACATCTCCAATATATGATGGTAGGTCAAGGTGGAAGGCATTCTCTCCAATTTTCTTCAAAACGTGGAATGGTCCATATCTAATAGGTTTAAGCTTTTTGTCATTTCTTTTTGGTTATTATAAACTTAGATGAAGCCATACAAGCTCCTCTTTCTGAAAACTGAATTTCACGATGCTTATCATGTCA
The DNA here is from genome assembly GCF_984573655.1 of Nuphar pumila. Taxonomy (NCBI): domain Eukaryota; kingdom Viridiplantae; phylum Streptophyta; class Magnoliopsida; order Nymphaeales; family Nymphaeaceae; genus Nuphar; species Nuphar pumila. The sequence goes on from NC_143262.1 coordinate 9,143,636, forward strand.
TTTCTTGTACTTTGTCATGACATGTTCAGCTGCACATCAGCCTCTTCATGGGACTTCCATACCTTTTCAAAGAACATTTGAGCTCTCTTTTTCCTATCAAGCACCCAAAACTAAGTAAAAATCCAAAGTCAAAGTGCCTTTGTGGTAGATATCCCAAAAGAGCCTCAAAAAGTGTGCTGTAAATAGAATTGTAGATTTCCTATTAGATTCAAATTATAAATAAGTTAGACCACTATCCCACATTTTGGACCCTTGAAATTATTATCATTAAGAAGATGCACCGCAATACTGTTGGCAACTTATGTTTGTTCATCCATCTATGTATGGAAGGCAGTGCTTCATTTTAGCATGTGCCATCATCCCCCCAATAGTTATTTCAAAAATAACTCTGAAATCTACTATCTTGATCAAATATATTTAAGGTAGGTAGCCCGAAATTATTCCATATATGCTGAAGGAATAATATGACTGCTTCTTTACAAGCAATTATCTTCTTAAGGAACTAAACATACCGTCTTGCTAAAACGATTACCTACCACAAACAATCATAAAATGTCCATAGAATTACTCTCCCAGATTTTACTAGGCACTAATAACTGTGCCTAGGGACCTAACTTTTGATTAGAAGACTTAGGACTGTTGCACTCGATACACCTTTTTATAAAACAGGCAACAGACTGCTACAACTTAAGCCAGAATATGCATCTCACGAGAAATGTTTTTCAACCTAACGTGTCCTACAATTTCAGAAATATGAACTTTCCTAATCCATTCACACGATCAGCTGCTTGTGTCACACATGTTCTGGCAGTTATTTTATTCTTCACTTCTCCTAATCATATAATTTGGTATATTTTGAGTGGTGCAACGACTGAAAATTCATAACTAGTAGGAGGGTAAGATCAAGACAACATATTTACTATCTTATGGGTTTCACCCCTTTTATAATTGATTACCAGGTTAAACCACCACATATATACCGTATATGTCAAACAGTTGTAAAGAAATGAATCTTCAAATGCAAACAAGAATGTCCACCAATAGGTACCAAATGAACAAGCACAAAAGTGGGCCACAAAGAGCACACTCACAAAACCAGAGTTACCGGAAGCGCCATAGGGCATGGGAAAGTGTGCTTCCCCGAAGCATGTTTCGGAAGTGCGAAACATGGTGCTTCCAAAACGTGTTGGGAAGCGCCAAAAAATTTGGGAAGCGCACTTCCCATTTAGGGGAAGCTCGCTTCCCCTTCTTTTTTCTTTTTTTTTGTATTTTTTTTCCTCTTTTTTCACTTCCCCCTCACTTCCCAGGTCGCTTCCGGTTCGCTTCTGAGATGATTCCTGGTTCGCTTCTAAGTCGTTCCACACTTCTTGCTTTCTGAAATTCTGAAAGTGCCTCGCTTCCCGCTCGTGCTTCCCCGACTAGCAAATCTACACAAAACCCACAATGGGCACACAGAAAGAAGACTCTCAATATAAAAAATATTATTTGATTGATGTTCAAGTATGCTAGAAGCATTAAGAACAAAGAGGGGTTTCACCCTTATTTATACAACAAATGAGAGACTCAAATAGCCGTTAGCTCCAACAGCTAGATTTCTAGCCATTTGACTAGCTAAGCTAAAAAAGAAAAAGAAAAAATAATTACAAAAAAGTTTATTATATATATAAGATGTATTTATGTATATACATATACAAATACATATACATACTTAGGTATATATACATATAGATAAATATATATAATATATATACACATTATACATAAGTACATTTTAACAGCAGTAATGTTGTACAAGTTTGAAGAAACTGTTAAGGTTTATGCTTTGTGTGAAATATCGCTTCCTTATCTAACAATTACAAACACCAGTGGTTCACAGTATGATGAAGTGCATACAGCTCTTTGTTTTAAGTAAGATAATCAAGTGCTGCATCCTTTATCGATTTATGGTCCCGGCTTCCCATCCTGCACTACAGGTGTTCCTAGGGCATATCCAGATGCATTAGCTTCTATTTCAAATGGTCTCTGCAAATTAAGTGAGAATAATATTGGTGTTTCATATATTTTTCTTTTCCAGCAATTAAAATGTATATTCGTGCTTCTTCAACCACTCAAACTTTTGTTTGGCTTCGATCGTAAATGAACTTACATACATATTCGCATGCTCTCATAAAACATTACCACCTCAATCACAATTTTAGATTTAACCCAATACTTTACACCTCAATAAACCATTATACCTCAATCACAGTTTTAGGTTTAAGCTAATGCATACATATTGGCATGCTTTCATAAAATGTTACACCTCAATCACAGTTTTAGGTTTAAGGCAGCATGAGATGAGCTTTGTTTTAGCGAGATATATCTTCAATTCACCTTCACGTACCATGAATCTAAGGTATGTTAAAATGTAAAACTGTACATATATGTATATATAATAATATTATATTATTATATATATATAAATACATTTTTAATTTCTTTCTTTTCTGTATTTTTTTTCCTTTATTTTTATTTTTTGTCTTTATGTCATCTAGTTCAGTTTGAACTAGAATGATTGTTGCTAGTCAAGTCCTGTCCAGACTTGACTAGCAATAGAGCTGTTGGACTGACACAGTCCAACAGCTCTTAATAGAGCTATTGGACTGACACATTCCAACAACTCTAAATAGAGCTGTTGGACTGTGCCCAACAGTTCTATTGAGTCCTCTTTCAGCTGTGTATATAAAGGGGTGCAGCCCCTCTTGTATTTTACTCCAATGCTTCTTAAGCAATTGGTTTTTCATATCAATAAAGAATACATTTTTATTTTTATTTTGTTTCCAGTTATACCCTTTTTAAGGGTTATGCTTTAGTGTCATTCTTGACACTTGCTCTTGTTAATCAAAGCTCGTGTTTCGAAGATCCCCATTTCATTTCATGGTATCAGAGCCGCGGAAGTACTAAATCTTGAGGAAAAGCTACCTCGGTTTTCGTGCCTGTTTGCAAAAGTGTTCGCCACTTGAAGAGAAGTGTTTTATCACTTCATTGGAGAAGATTTCACATCTTGTTGTATTGTTTTTTTTTTTTCTTTCTTTCTCATTTTCCTTCTTGTTTCTCTTCTATCCCTATTCTTTCTCTCCTTGTAATCGATGGATGACAATGATAAAGTCACCATCATGCCTATGAAACTAAGCGATACGAACTATGTAACATGGGCTTCAATCATAAAGCACCATATATGGGGAAAAGGCTTATGGGGGATTGTGGATGGTTCCGATTCGGAACCTAAGCTATCTCTTACTAAAAAGGAGGGAGATAAAGACGTCCCTCTATCGGAAGAAGAGAAAATCAAGGCTATTGCCTCATACGAGAAGAAATGGAAAGAATGGAGAATATCTCATGCGAAGATAATGTCATGGCTTATCAATAGCGTTGACATTAAAAAATGCTCAAGTCTTGCCAAATTTGATCATGCCGATAAGGCATGGGAATACCTTAAGAATATGTATTCCCTTAAAGATATTGCACACGTGTGCAACCTCCAAGAAAAAGTTCGAATGATGACACAAGGAGACAAAACTATTCGTGAATATTACAATGGGTTGTCCGAACTTTGGGAAGAACTTTCCCTTTTAGAACCAAAGTGGCATTGTGCCGAAGACATCGAGCTTCGTCAGAAACAACTCGATGTTGAACATTTTTACCAGTTTATCACTGGATTAAGGCCGGAATTTGAAACCACTAAATCGGCCCTACTTCACCGGGGAAAAATTCCTTCTATTGTTGAAACTATTGAAGAGTTAACAATGGAAGAAAATCGTCTCCGGAAAGGTTCTTTAAAAATTGAAGATGATTCCGTTTTAGCCGTGTCTAGACCAGGGAATCATGTTCGATCATATAGGCCTCCTCACTTTAACCGACAAAATGGTGACTATGATAAGAAGAAAGTTATTTGTCATCACTGTCATGAACCGGGACACTACAGGCCACAATGTCCCAAACTTAAGGAGCTGAGAGAAAAAAGAGCTGCAATTGCTGGATCGGAGCCTAAAGATCAGGATGCACCAGTTTCCCTGGCCCAACTAATGGAGATCCTTCAGCCTCTCATCAAAGGTGCCTCTTCCTCATCTGAAGCTTCAACCGGCGCAGCAGCCTCATCTTTTTCTGATTTAGGTAAAATTTCTTGGCTTCTTGACTCTGGTGCATCTTTTCATATGACCCCAAATAATCAAAGTCTATCCAAATGTGTTAAAAATAAAACAAGTGTGTCAAAGGTCTTTACTGCTGATGGGACTTCTCTTGAAATAGAAGGAATAGGAGATTTTGAAAAAATTTATAAAACAAAAAAATTTTTTATTCCAGAAATTAGACATGTTCCCAAATTAAATTTAAATCTTTTATCTGTATCTCAAATTTCTGATTATGGGTGTAATATTTCTTTTTCTTCTCATGGTTGTTGGGTACAGGATCGCCAGTCAGGCAAGCTGATTGGGGAAGGCCATAGAGAAGGAGGACTCTATTACATGGATTTTTTGGAAATGCCGAAGAAAGCTTTTTGTTATAATATTCAAAAAATAGAGTTGAAACTGTGGCATAAGAGACTTGGTCACCCACATATAGCCAAAATCCAACATTTTCCAAATCTAGGGAAATTTTGTAACTCTGAATCATTTGATTGTAAAGATTGTATTCTCGGCAAAATGAAAAGATTACCATTTCAGAACAGAACCTTTTTCTCTTCAAGACCACTTGAATTAATACACTCGGATGTTTGGGGTCCTGCACCAGTAATTTCTAAAGGAGGATTTGTTTACTATGTTATTTTTGTCGATGATTTCTCCCGACATACGTGGATGTACTTTCTCAAACATAAGTCTGAAGTATTTTCATACTTTCAAACTTTTCATAATATGGTTAAAAACAAATTTCAAAATGATATTACTATTTTTCGCACAGATTCAGGGGGAGAGTTTTTATCCACAGATTTTCAAAATTATCTTAAATTGCATGGCATCACACATCAAAGATCTTGTCCTTATACACCTCAACAAAATGGACTGGCAGAACGAAAACATCGTCATATTATAGAAACCACTAGAACTTTATTAATAGCAAATCAAGTCCCTAAAGACTTTTGGGCAGAAGCTGCCTTAACTGCCACCTATCTCATTAATAGGATGTCATCTTCTTCGTTACAAAATATCACTCCCATTGAAAAACTTATGAACATTTCTCCAGACTACTCTAGATTAAGAATATTTGGGTGCAAATGTTTCATATTTACTGACAAAAATGATAAACTTTCCCCTCGTGCGATTCCCTGTGCCTTTTTAGGATATGCTGAAAACCAGAAAGGTTATAGATGTTTTGACTTCAAAAATAATAAACTATATGTGTCTAGAAATGTTTCCTTTCTTGAAAAGGAGAGCTTCTTTGATTTTAGAAAATTAAAAGACGTCACTGAGTACTCCTTTTTGCTAGATCTAACATCAACATCTGATGAATATGACCTTGATTGTAACTTTGATGATGATCCAAGAATTATTGATCTTAATGTTGAAAATGAAGAAGTTCATAGAGATACTAGTATTCAATATTCCAGGCGACAAGAGTCTAATACTCCATGTGCACTTGAGAAATATTCTAACATTCCAACTAGACAATCATCCCGAATCTCGAGGCCTCCAGAAAAGTTTGTATCATACGAGTCTTTCTCACCCACATATAGGGCAGTTATTGCATTAATTCACTCATATGAAGAACCATCCACATATTTTCAAGCAAAAAATGATATCAAATGGATAGAAGCCATGAAAGTTGAATTAGATGCACTTGAAAAGGCTTCTACATGGAATATTCAAGATCTTCCTCCAGGGAAGAAAACTATAGGATGTCGATGGGTTTATAAAATTAAAACCAAGAGTGATGGTACTCTTGAAAGATATAAAGCCCGTTTAGTAGCCAAAGGTTATGCCCAAGAATATGGGATTGATTATGAAGAAACCTTTGCTCCGGTGGCTCGTATGACTACTGTCCGAACCTTAATTGCCTTAGCTTCTATCAAAAAATGGTCTATTTTTCAAATGGATGTCAAAAATGCTTTTTTAAATGGAAAGCTAGTTGAAGAAGTATATATGGAACCCCCTCCTGGTCTAAGTATTCCTAAGGGTAAAGTCCTTCGCTTAGAAAAAACTCTTTATGGACTTAAACAAGCACCAAAAGCTTGGTATGATAGGTTTAGTCGTGTTATGATTGATATTGGTTTTCAATTCTGTTTAACTGACACTGCTTTGTTTATTAAGAATTCTGATGCAGGGATCATTGTGCTTCTTCTCTATGTGGATGATATGATCATCACCGGAAGCGATAAACAGGGAGTTGAAACAATCAAAACACTTCTTAAATCTCATTTTGAAATGACTGATTTGGGCTTGTTGAGATATTTTTTAGGCATTGAAGTTGCTTATTCTCCTAGAGGATATTTATTATCTCAGACTAAATTTGCTTTTGATATTGTTTTCAGGTCTGGTATTACTGATGATAAGAAAGTTGACACTCCAGAAGTTGTTAATGTTAAAATGAAGATTGATGATGGAGAACTTCTTGCAGACCCTACTCCTTACAGACAGCTTGTCGGGGCACTTTCCTATCTATCCATTACCAGACCAGATATAGCACATGCTGTTCATACAGCAAGTCAATTTCAACATGCTCCTACTTCTGTTCATATGGGAGCAGTCATGCGTATTATCAGATACATCAAGTCCTCTCTTTCACGAGGACTTTTCTTATCTTCCTCCTCTTCTCTTGATTTAATTGCATATACTGATGCTAATTGGGGAGGTGATCCCAATAACAGACACTCAACCACTGGCTTTTGTGTCTTTTTAGGGGAATCATTAATCTCGTGGAGGTGTAAAAAGCAGCAGAAGGTATCTCTCTCATCCACCGAAGCTGAATACAGAGCCATGGCAACCACGACCATGGAAGTAGTTTGGCTTCGACGACTGCTTGCTGACATGGGAGTTGAAGCAACAAAGGCTTCACAAATGTGTTGTGACAACAAAAGTGCGATCTACATTGCCAGTAACAGAACATTCCACGAACGCACCAAACACATCGAAATGGATTGTCACTACGTCAGAGAGGAATATCTACACGGGATAATTGATCTGCCATATGTCACTTCAGAATATCAGTTAGCAGACCTCTTTACAAAGCCTCTCGCTGCTCCCCGATTTCACTTTCTCTTAGACAAACTTTCGCTCATTGTACCGTAAGTTTGAGGGGGAGTGTTAAAATGTAAAACTGTACATATATGTATATATAATAATATTATATTATTATATTATTATATTATTATATATAAATACATTTTTAATTTCTTTCTTTTCTGTATTTTTTTTCCTTTATTTTTATTTTTTGTCTTTATGTCATCTAGTTCAGTTTGAACTAGAATGACTGTTGCTAGTCAAGTCCTGTCCAGACTTGACTGTGTCAGTCCAACAGCTCTTAATAGAGCTGTTGGACTGACACATTCCAACAACTCTAAATAGAGTTGTTGGACTGTGCCCAACAGTTCTATTGAGTCCTCTTTCAGCTGTGTATATAAAGGGGTGCAGCCCCTCTTGTATTTTACTCCAATGCTTCTTAAGCAATTGGTTTTTCATATCAATAAAGAATACATTTTTATTTTTATTTTGTTTCCAGTTATACCCTTTTTAAGGGTTATGCTTTAGTGTCATTCTTGACACTTGCTCTTGTTAATCAAAGCTCGTGTTTCGAAGATCCCCATTTCATTTCAAGGTATACCAAAGTTTTCCTTTTGAATTCATACCATGTACCATTCAATTGCAATAAAATAAGTCACATATGTTCTCAACAATTATTATACATCAAAATATCATCTAAATAAACAATCACAAACTCTTCTATAAAGGCAGTAAGTATCCCATTCATAAGATGCATGAAGGTAGCAAAAGTATTGCAAAATCTAAATAGCAACCAAGCACTCAAACAATCTTTTTTCGGTTTCGAAAAAGCTATTCTTTTTAAATGTCATTTTCATGGATATACACTTGATGATAGCTAGACTTTAAGTCTAACTTAGTAAAATAACACACATATTGTAATTGGTCCCGTAAATCACCAATCCGTGCTAAATGACATTTGGTGTTGATTGTGATCTTATTCAAAGCCTGATAGTCAATGACTCAATGCACATCCTCCAACCACAAGAAAACCACATGGATAGCAGTTAGGCTTGTTCACCCTTTTCTTGTCATCTCCATAATTTCTCTTAATATCCTGTTCTCTAACACTAAACTTCAGTATAACTTAATGTTAGCAAGCAGAGAATCTTCAATCAGTTGGATCTGTGTTCTACTGGCCTTTTAGGTGGAAAACATTGACAATCTGAAAATAGATCCTCAAGCCACTTTAGGAGCAGTTTTTATTCAGCCTTTTGGTCCAATTGAAATGAAAGTTCAATCAATATTGCTAGGTCCTATAACTTTATGTCTCACTATCAGCAATACAAACTTTTTACAAGCATTCATCAGTTTCCTTGCTTGAGCAAGTTCTTCATTGTTTGCAGGCAAGGCTGTCTATATCCTATCGTATCGTACGATATGTATTGTTACATTTGGGGTTTATGATACGATACATACTCATATCGTGATACGGGTGTATTGTACCTGTTCGGGTGTATGGCACGATACACCCCTGTATCGTGCCGTATCGTATGATACAGGGTGCATAGTACGATACGGTATCGGCGCACTTAAAAAGACCCGAAAGTTGTCTTTTTTCATTTTGGGTTTTAAATGCCTCTTGAGGGCCAACTTCTCCATATGTCTAGGTTGTTAGAATGGAACCCACACACTCTAGGTTCCGTGAGATTGATTTGGGGGGGCAATTCGTGGGCAAGGAAGAGAGTTTTTGCATTTTTCTCAAGAGTGCATTTCTACCATTTTTTCACTCAAGGAAGTGGGTTAAGGTAAAAAAATCTCTATTTTTTGCTTCTTATTGAGTGTTTTTTGGTGATTATGACATCAGAAGAACTAGCATGGCATTGGGACACTCAAGTAATGAGTGAAAACCGATTAAAAATCAAGTACAACTATTGTCAAATTTCTTTTTCGGGTGGTATCTCTCAGTTGAAGCTTCATTTAGCGGGAACACATCATAATGCGCAAACATGCACGTCAAGGAAATTGCTGGATGTTGTAAATTTAGGAGTGTCAACGGGCCTAGTTTACCCGGACCCAACCCAAACCAAACCCTATAGGGTCCGTATATGGTGATAAATAAGTTCTGATTAAGACCCGGGTCCAGACCCGAAGGTCCGCTTAATACATGGACCCGGGTATAGTGTGTGAAATTTTATACCGAATCCGACCCGAGTTCCGATTAAGAGCCGCAATTTTTTAATGTAAAAATGATAAAAATTATTGTTTAATTAGGTTTGGTTCATATAGTTCTTATCGGGTCCGAGTATGCTTTTTCTTATAGTAAACCCGATTAGACTCGGGTTTAGACCCGATACCATACCTGAAAATCTTATCCAAGTCTGGTTTCACCTGGGTCCGAACCAAACCGGACCCGTTGATGCCCCCACGTAAAATGACAATGCCAACAATTACTTGATTATCTGAGAGAAAAAAGATAAAAAAGAGATGAATGAGGCAGAAATGAGGTATGTGGAACCCTAAGAGGATGTCTATTACGAAGATGAGCTCCCTACTTGTAATCCTCCAGCCCATAGCATAGGCTTAGAAGTACGAAGTTCTACAACAAAGGAAAAAGGTGTGTCTGGTGCCAGTAGTAGTGTCGCGGCTGCCGCCACGGGCACAAAAAGAAGAGGAGGAGGAGAAGGGGGTTCTTCGATAAGAGGATCAGGAGGTAGAGCTAGAGGCTCTATTATGAGCTTTTTTTCTCCTAAGACAAACCCTAGGGCGCAGCCCGATATTCGTACTGCGATAACTCCTCAACATTTAATCAAGCAAGCATATGTCATGGTTGAGAGATGGTTCTATAATGCCTGCATTCCTTTCAATGTGGCAAATTTCTTTCATTTTTCAAACTAGCTTGACTTGCTCCCAACGGCTAGAAGAGATGGTTCTATAATGCATGCATTCCTTTCAATGTCGCAAATTTCTTTCATTTTTCAAACTAGCTTGACTTGCTCCCAACGGCTAGAATTCTAGCCGTTGGGAGCTCTCTCCCACATATGAAGACTTTCCCTCTTTTTCACTTCTCTCCTCTTCTATACCTTTCTCTATAAATATGGGTGGGTGTGTGCCTTTTAAAAGTGAGAGAGTGATGGGTAGTATTAGGGTTGTGTACTATTTTTTTTTAGTGCATTGTAGCGAGACTTGAATGTAATTTTATTTTGTATTTCTTTTAATGTCTATTATAAATAAAATTATTTATTTACATTTTGATATGTCTTTTAATTCTTAAGTTTGTTTTTTAAATGTATAATGTTTTGAATCTTGGAGATCTTCTTGGAGTGCATTGGAATCCGCACCATTTCGTGATAGCTTTGAGAGGAAAAGTTTTAGATGCTAATGTGAAAGAAGCGAATGCACATTGTGATGAGATGAGATGAGATAGTCATGGAGAGAAACTGGGTGTAGCATCATGGGAGATGGGTGGACAGATAGAAAGTCAAGGACCTTGATAAATTTTCTTGTTTATTTTGTTTATTAATATGAAAGTATGAGTTTGTGGTATGTTCTTAATTGAAAAATATTTAATATTTTGCATTGTTCTTGTGAGATATGTATGTAATATTATCTATGATTCTATATTAATTGATGTTTGATGATGTCTTATGCGTCTCATAGAAACATAAATGCTTTATATGGGATTTTATGGTTGTATTTTGTATAATTCATCTTTGTTTCATGTGGTACGATTTTTTTAGAATTTTTTGCTAATTTTTCTTGATTTTTTTTTTGGATTTTTTGAAAAAAAAATATTAAAAATTTATGATACGTTTACGATACAGTGTTACTATGGGCCCGACCGATACGGGTAATAATACGATACTTACAACCTTGGTTTGCAACATTAATCACAATTTTTTTCCATCTCTTATGAATCGGCATTGTTGCATCCTCCTATAATCGGTTGCATCTTGACCTCCTACACAAAGGTGTATAGAATCACTTGACAGACATACAAGAGGCCCACACTTCACAATTTATCTTGTTAATGTACTTTTCTGTATTAACAAGCCTTTAAGGTAACCTCAATTTTATCACTAGTTTTTAATGATCAAGGTTCTTTAGCTTCTCAGGTTTACAACTGCCCCGCTTCACCTGAATCTTCAAGTGGAAGAGCTCCTCATGTATCGCTATATCATCTTTTGATTATGAGGTTCTGGCATGAGTAACTTGAGAACAACTTGAATCACCTATAGTTTTATTATCTCATTTGTAATGAAAACCTCCTTCCCCTTTTATTTTTTTTTCATTGTTTCCCCTTTGGATGTAAACCAGAATCAAGCTTCCAACACTTCTTTTTCACATGGCTAATTTTGTAATGATCACATTAATTTTTTTGAGTTGTATTTTCCTTTTTGTTCCACTCCCCTTTATATCAACCTTCATCTTGCTTGTACCTTGAACCTTGACCTTCTCTCCCTTCTCTATTCCATTTTTTGGATTACTTTTCACTTTCAATAGCTGTAGCATTTATGCTAGCTTCACTAGTGTTTGCTACCTGGAAAAGCTTTAAGTCTTTCAGCATATTTTTATCCACCAACACATTTTATTAACACTGAGTTCTCACACAATAAAGTCTACAGAAAAAAATTTCTTTGTGGAATTTGGTAATGCATTGCTCAATGAAGTGCTTAGTGTTTCCAAAAATATTGCCACTTCATCCAACATTTTTTTCTTCTCTTTCAAGTCAATGAATGAAACCACTTCTTTATCAAAGTTTTAGACTTTTTCAGGACTCCAACATTTGAGTGTTTGAGGTATTGATTCGATAACTCTTGATTTTAGAAGCTTGTAGAATCAAGAATCAGCATCATCGGGTCAGAATTAGATTTTTGGGTGATTTTTGAAGTATTTTTGTGTGACGAGTTTCTTGGGACCTGTTTCGAGAAATCAGATTTGTTGGAGTCTATCGGTAACCATTGTTGTGCTTGGTTGGGATCCCTAGAATCATTTTTGTGTGAGGGATCTTCTGATATCATTCTTGAGGAGGTTATTTGTGGTTTGGGGACATTTCTTTTGCATTCCAATAGTGTGTGTATGGGGCGGTAACATGGATTTGGGTTTCTTGGCTATTGATTTACATGTCCTTGGATATATTTTGCTGAGAGAGTTCTGTTTTTGTTTGAAACTGAGATTATCGTGCCTGTTGGTGTGTATAGCACTCGATTGAAGCATATTGTGATTTCTTGCTTCTTGTTTGGTTTTGGCTCATAGTGCTATTGTTGAAGGGCTGTGTGTGCAACTTGTGTTGTGGCTTGCATATTGGGCTGTATTGGTTTCTTTTGCAGCACTTTTGGGTGTTATTGTTGTGGATTGGTAATTTGTGCAGCTTTATTTTGTAGTTTGGGGTTGAGTTGAAATACAGAAAAGAAAACAAAGACATTATCTAGTTGACTAGAGTTAAGTTAAATGGAATCAACTATTCTTTTGGTCTAGTTTTATTATAGTCATTGTTGATGGCAAAGGACTAGGAGGCTTTATTGATGGGACTTTTGTGAAGCCCAAACATGGAGATGTGAATTATGAGAATGCAGTCAAAGAATGAAAGATGAATAATGCGACGGTCAAGACATAGATTCTTGGCTCTATAGAACTAAGAATTGCCATGAACATCTATAAGTTTATTGAAGCTAAAAATGCTTGGGGCTACATCAAGCAAGTGTACATGCAGGAAAACTAGGCAAGACAGTACAAGTTAATACAGGAATTGTAAGCATTAAGGAAGAGAGGCAAGTCAGTTGAGGAGTATCATTCTGAGATAATTTTGCTATGGGATTCATTGCCCTTGATTGACAACAACAAGAAGTGTGAGACGTGCAAAGATTGCAAGACATGTATGGAGGCGAAAAGGAAATCCAAGGAAACAGCAAGAGTAATTGAGTTTCTTATGGGATTACGCTCTGAGTTTGATAATGTCTGAAGTGTTGTTATTCACTGAACACGCTTTTCACAAGTCACCCAGGCTCTTTCTGAAATCATTGTTGAGGAGAGTAAGATGAAATCTCTTCAGTCATATTCCTCTGGTGATTCTGCTATGGTGACAACAAGACAACCTAACAATTTTGGTGGAGCAAAGATGGGATCCCTAAAGTACGATATATGTAACGTGCATTGTCACAATTGCAATGAGATGAGGCATATGAAAAAGGCATGTCTTGTATTGAAGATGAAAGGGATGAAGATTGGAGGGAGTGTTGCAGTGTCTGGAGTTGCGGGGGCTAGCTTGGCTTCAAGATGGTTGATAGACTCAGAAGCGTCATGTCATATGACTGCAAATGAGTTTGTACTGACCAATTGTAGATCATGTAATGGTGTCTTTCAAACTGCAGATGATTCCTTGATGATTGTTTCAAAAGTTGGTTTTATTACTCTTGGGTCTAATCCTAGTGATAAACTTAATATTCTTGAAGTGTTCTATATTCCTTTTGTTGCCATGAACTTGCTCTGTATTGGTAAAATTACTCAGTATAACTGTTATGTAACTTTCACTCCCGATGGTTGTTATGTGCAGGATCTGCTGTCAAGAAGGAAGATTGGGACTGGGCAGAGGCAAGGGCATCTCTACTTTCTGGATCAGTTAAATCAGAGTCAAAGAAAAGATGATAGGAATAGAGTTGATGCTGCACTTTTGGACTCTTCAGTGTTGTGGCACCAAACGACTGGGTTATGTATCAAGTTCTAGACTTCAATTTTTGTTATCTTTTGGTTTGCTTGGATCTTCTTGTAAGCATGGAGTTTCTAATGATGTAAAGTGTTGTGAGAGTTGTAGGTTGTCTAAGAGTCATGCTCTCTCCTGTGAGTCCTTTTGAAATAGTTCACGCTAATGTATGGAATGTATGGGTCCTTCTCCTGTGGTGTCTAAAGGATGATCAATGTATTTTGAGACTTTTATAGATGAATTTATCAGATATATATAGGTTCGTTTTATGAAAAATCAGAGTGAGTTGGCTAATATCTTTAAAAGATTCTATGTGTATGTTGAGACTCAATTTGTAGCTAAAATAAAAATCCTACATTTTGATTCAGGGGGAGAATATATGAGTAATGAGGTACGAAAATTTATACTTGAGAAAGGAATTATGCATCAAAAGTCATGTCATTACACTCCAGACCAAAATGGAGTGGTAGAAAGGAAGAATATACATATATTGGAGACTACCAGAGCATTGATATTTAACACTAAAATGCCAAAAGGGTTCTGGGCAAAAGCAATGAGAACAGTTGTACATTTAATAAATCAAATGTCTTCTAAGGTAATCGGGAAAATCTCTCCTCATAAGAAACTGTTTGGGAAAGAACCAGATTATGACATGCTGGGGGTATTTGGAAGTACATGTTTTGTTCTTGTTCCTCAGCAATTCAAAGATAAGCTATCCCCCAAGGCAACAAAGTGTTGCCTTATAAGATATCTTGAAGGATAAAAAGGATATAAATGCTTTGATCCTGGAAGTAAGAAAGTGTAGACATCAAGGCATGTAGAATTTTGGGAACATGTGCCATTTTACAATCAAAATGAGTCAAAAAAAGATTATGGAGTCTACTTTGTAGAGCAACATGATTCAGGGGAAGAGCCCTTGCCCAAGCCAAGACCCAATACCCTCCAAGCCGATCCTCATGAGTCAGCACCTTGGTCTCCTCTCGTTCCTCAAGTGTGTAGGAATTTGTTTCTTACGATTTTTTTCTGCTACTCATCAAGCATTTCTAACTATGATTCAATCATATATGATTCAGTCCTATGCATCAGATTTAGAGTGGCAAAAGGCAATGGCAGATGAGTTTGGAGACTTCAGAGAGAATGAAAGCACAGGAGTTAATTGAACTGCCAGCAAAAAAAATGTAGTTGGGTATAGATCAAAACTAAGGCAGATGGGTCTATTGAACGTCGTCTTGTAGCGAAGAGATATAGTCAGCAATATGGGATAGACTTTGTTGAAAACTTAGTATTTGTGGCCCAGATGGCTACTATTAGGACCCTACTAGCAGTGGTTGCAGCAAAGAGATGGGAACTGTGGCAAATGGATGTGAAAAATGCCTTTCTAAATGGGGATTTGGAGGAAGAAGTGCATATGGAGCTGCCTCAAGGAATTATTGATGAGGATGTGTAGACGGAAGAGAGCATTGTATGGGTTAAAATTGTAATGAAACACTAGTGCAAATAACAATATCACGAACTAACTACAAGAGATGCACAAGTATACAAACAAGAAGCCACTAATGGGCAAAATACAATAAGCCACAAAGAGACAAGTGACAAATACACACAATATGAGAGAGAGAGAGAGTTTAAAAATATAAAGAATCTCTTATTGAAAATGCTTCAACAAGAATTACAAAATAGTAGGGCAAGACCCCCTATTTATACAACTAATGGAAGCAAAAGGGCTCCCAAAGAATCGTTGGGACCGTTGGAGAGGATCCCAATGGCTCTTATGAGGGCTCATTCACATGCTTAATAAAAATAAAAAAAATAAAAAACAAAAAAAGGTCCCTAATGGACATGCGTATTTACAAGTGAAAAGACTAATTTGCCCCTAGTGGGCATTACAAAAGATATATATACAAAATATATATGTATATATATATATATAACATCCATATATTTTAACACCTCCCCTCAAACTGACGGTGTGATAACCGAGAGTTTGCTTAGGAGAAAGTAGAAACCGGGTGATGGTAAGGCTTTGGTGAAGAAATTTGTCAGCTGATACTCTAAAGTAACATATAGTAGTTGAATGGTGCCCCATAAAAATTCATCTCAAACATAATGATAGTCCATCTCGATGTGATTTGTTTGTTCATGGAATGTTGATTGATAGCAATGTAGATGGCACTCTTATTGTCGCAACACAACTTCGAAGGAATAGAGATAATGACTCTCATATCTTTGAGCAGACTTCTCAACCAAACAAGTTCAATGGTAGTTGTGGTCATCGCCACCCTCTACTCAGCCTCCTTGAAAGATAGAGATATCGTATGTTGTTTCTTACATCTTCAAGAGACTAAGAAAAACGCAATAACCTGTTGTAGAAATACGATCATTGGGGTTACCACCCCAATCAGAGTCAGTATAAGCAATTAAGTTAGGAGATGAAGAGGAAGATAAGAATAGTCCTTTGGTTATGGTTTTCTTCAAATATCTGATAATTCGCATGACGGCAGTTGTGCGATTTATGATAGTAGGAGCATTTTGAAACTGACTTGCACTTTGAACAACATGAGTAATATCTGGCCTAGTAATAGACAAATATGTTAGTGATCCAATCAGTTGACGATAAGGAGAGATCTTCTTAAAAAGTTTCATCATTGGCTCTCATGTTAGCGTTGATTACTTCTTGAGTCTTCAATTTCTTTCCGTCAGTTAAGTCAGACTTAGTAATAATATCTGATGCACACTTCATCTGAGACAGAATATATCCCCGAGAAGAATATGCAACTTGGATCCCTAAAAAAATACCTTAGAAATTCAAGGTCATACATATTAAAATTGTTTTTAAGAATATTTTTGATAAGCTCAATGCCCTCTTTATCATTCTCAATGATGATCATATCATCAACATATAATAATAAAATAGTTACGTGATCACCTGCATATTTAACAAAAAGAGAAGTATCAGTATAACAAGAAGTAAAACCATTATCAAGAACAACTTTACCAAAGCGATCATACCAAGCTTTTAGAGCTTGTTTAAGACCATAAAGAGCTTTATTGAGTTTTAGAATTTTTTTCTCAATCTCAAGAACCGGCGGATGATCCATATAAACTTCTTCACAAAGGTTCTTATTTAAAAATGCGTTTTTAACATCTAATTGATAGATAGATCATTGTCTAATAAACGCTAAGGCTATTAAGGTTCTTACACTAGTCATCCTAGCAACTGGGGAAAAAAATTCCTCGTAATCAATTTCATATTCTTGTGCATACCCTTTACCAACTAACCTAACTTTGTATCTTTCTAATGTCCCACCACTCTTGGTTTTGACTTTATAAACTCATCTACATCCAATAGCCTTTTCTCTAAGGAAAGACCTAAAATTGTCCAAGTGTTAGCATTGCTGAGTGCGTCTAACTCAAGTCTCATAGCATCAATCTAATGTGGATATTGCTTAGCTTCTTTAAAATTGGAAGGCTCATGATAGGAATGGATCATCATTAGACGTTCTATAATTTGGAGAAAAAGAATCATATGACACAAATTTTTTAGAAGGTCTACTATTCTTAGAAGATCGCCTAGGTAGGGATTCTTCAACTTGATCTTCTAGAGAAATGTCTTGAGAATATATATCGAAAGCATTTTGATGTTCATTGCCCTCTCGTCGAGTATACACATGTATATCATTGGGATTCTTATTGTGAGAATCATCATTTTGATGCAACAAAGCATCATTTTGATGAGAATTGTTATCACAAATAGTATCATTAAAATCTTTAGATTTATTTCTAGGCAATAAGTAAAAAAGGAAAGAATAGTCAATTTCTTCCTTAGATTTTTGATATTCAAATCCAGTTTGTTCTTTAAGAAAGGTCATGTTTCTTAAAATATAAAGTTTATTATTTTTAATATCATAACACATATACCCTTTTTATTTTCACCGTAGCCAATAAAAGCGCATTCAAGAGCTTTTGTTGAAAGTTTATCTTGTCCTTGAAAAAGAGCAAAGCATTTACAACCAAAAATTCTTAATCTTTTAAAATCTAGAGACATTTTGAACAATTTTTCAAAAGGAACAATTGCAGAAAAAGTGGCTTCGACCCAAAAGTTTTTTGGAACATTTTTAGAGACAATAAGAGTTCTTGTTGAGAGTTTTAAGACGATCTTTGATGAATAATGTCATTTTGTTTAAGATAATTTTGAAATTCATATGACATGTATTCACCTCCGAAATCGGATCTAAAAATGGCTATGTTGTTTTGAAATTGATTTTGAGTAACGATACGAAATTCTTTAAAGGTAGAGAAAATGTCGGATTTGTTTTTAATAAAATAAACTCATGTGTATCAAGTAAAATCATAAATAAAGACAACATAATATGAATATCCTCATTTAGACATAATGGGTGTCGGTCCCTATACATTTGAATGCACTAATTCAAATGGTCTCTTGGAAATAAAATTGATATGTAGACAAGGAAGAGAATGCATCTTTCTAAGGATACAATCATTGAATGTAAACTTTTTTTCATTACAAAATTTTTCCAAAAAAAGAAAAAGATATAGCTTAGAAATACTAGGGTGACCAAGTCTCTTATACCAAGTAACAATATTTTTAGATTGGACATGATTACAAAATGATTTGGATGGCAAAGACAAAAAAAACATGTAATATAGGTCTTCTCTTTTATAGCCTTGCCCAATCCACTTCTCGGACCGGAGATCCTGTACATAGCAATTGGTTGGTGAAAAAGAAACACTATCCAAAATCGATTATTTGAGAAACAAAAAAGAGATTTAAGTTAAGTTTTGAAATAATCCTAATTTTTGGAATATAAAATTATTTGCCTTAACTAAAAACTTTTTCAAGGTTTCTCATCCCTTCAACATCTAATGATGTTCCATCAGCTGTAGAAATGAATGATTTAAAAAACTTAAAACTTGGTTTGGATAAAAGATATGCATTTGGAATCATATGAAAGGAAACACCTGAATCAAGGATCTAAGAGGACATACCGAGAGTTGATGAGATCGCGGCACTGGAGATGGAAGGTGTGGAATAGTTGATTCTCATGAATTGTTGGAGAGTTTTCGTAAGTTGAGCAATAGAGTTATTTATGTCTCCATCTCTCTTTGATTCTTCACTTGAATTGCTTGGACTATCTCCAACGGAAGCCACCTTCTTTTTAAGCTTAGAACAATTTAGTCTAAGATTGTGACAAATAATTTTTCTTCCTCCACCATCGTTACTTTTTCAAAAATTAGAAGGTTATATGTCATCATGTTATTTATCGGTCTAGATACCGCATGGACCTCATCAAAGTCCTTTTTAAAAGCCAAGCGAGTTTCTTCTTTGCATAAGTCGGCAAAGATTTCACTAAGAGTAGAAACCCTATGAAAAAGGGATCCTCTTAGTTGTTCAAATTCCGGAGGAAGCCCATGAATAAATTGAAAAAATCTCTCTCCATTTGATCTTGCCTCATGGCAATAGTGTTTCCTTTCCGTTGTGGTTCGAGGAGAGCAAGTTCATCCCATAGAGGGGATAGGGAACTAAAATAGTCTCTAATACTCATATCCCTTGCTTGGTTCCTCTAATTTTTTCTTGTAAAAAGAAATATCTAGCAAGGTCCTTTTGAGTGTACATACCTTTCATGAAGAACCATGCTTCATTTGCTTTTTTAAATTTGGCTAGATTAGCACAAATCTTGAGTTCCACGTTATTCATAAACCATGCCAATATTTTGGCATGCTCACTTTCCCAATCTTCAACTTTAGATTGATATTTTTTAATAGCTTTGGCCTTTTCTTCATCACTCAAGGTTTTTTTTTCATTCCTCTCCTTATTGGTGATCTTCAATTGTGGTTCTGGAATGATTTCACAAAAATACCCCCAAAGTTTCTTACCTTTGAGGTTGTTTTCCATAACGGTCGCTCACGTTCTATAGTTAATCCCATTTATTTTGAATGAAAGGTCGATCTTTGCATCTTTGTCAATCATTGTGAAAGGAGTTGAAGAACAAAGGTATGAATATCAATACCACTCAAACATAAGAGAGAGTAGTCCCAAGAGAGCTCTCTCCATTTGATCTTGCCTCATGGCAATAGTGTTTCCTTTCCGTTGTGGTTCGAGGAGAGCAAGTTCATCCCATAGAGGGGATAGGGAACTAAAATAGACTCTAATACTCATATCCCTTGCTTGGTTCCTCTAATTTTTTCTTGTAAAAAGAAATATCTAGCAAGGTCCTTTTGAGTGTACATACCTTTCATGAAGAACCATGCTTCATTTGCTTTTTTAAATTTGGCTAGATTAGCACAAATCTTGAGTTCCACGTTATTCATAAACCATGCCAATATTTTGGCATGCTCACTTTCCCAATCTTCAACTTTAGATTGATATTTTTTAATAGCTTTGGCCTTTTCTTTTTTTTTCATTCCTCTCCTTCTTGGTGATCTTCAATTGTGGTTCTGGAATGATTTCACAAAAATACCCCCAAAGTTTCTTACCTTTGAGGTTGTTTTCCATAACGGTCGCCCACGTTCTATAGTTGATCCCATTTATTTTGAATGAAAGGTCGATCTTTGCATCTTTGTCGATCATTGTGAAAGGAGTTGAAGAACAAAGGTATGAATATCAATACCACTCAAACATAAGAGAGAGTAGTCCCAAGAGAGCTTCCAATACCTAGTGGCTCTAATACCATGTAATGAAACACTAGTGCAAAGAACAATGTCATGAAGTGACTACAAGAGATGCACAAGTATACAAACAAAAAGTCACTAATGGGTAAAATACAATAAGCTACAAAGGGGCAAATCACAAATACACACAATATGAGAGAGAAAGCTTAAAAATATAAAGAATCTCTTATGGAAAATGCTTCAACAAGCAATTACAAAATAGTGGAGCAGGACCCCTTATGTATACAACTAACAGAAACAAAGGGGCTCCCGTAGAGTCGTTGGGAGCCCCTCCAACGGTCACATTTGTGACCGTTGGAGAGGATCCCAACGGCTCTTATGAGGGCCCATTCAAATGCTTAATAAAAAATGAAAGAAAAAAACAAAAAACAAAAATAATAAAAAACAAGAAAAGGTCCCTACTGGACATGCGTATTTACAATTGAAAAAACAAATTTGCCCCTAGTGGGCATTACAAAAGATATATACATATATAGATACATAGACATATATATGTATATGTATATATATAACATTCATATTTTTTAACAGAAATAAACACGGGTTTGGTTTGAAAAATTGTGTGCTACAATGGTGAGTTTGGGATTTAAACAAAGTTACCATGAACCAGCCTTGTTTGTGACATCTAATAAAGGCTAGTGTCTTCTTTTGCTTTACGTAGATGATATGATTATTGTCAGTGATGATAAGACAATGATCGCTAGAGTAAAGATGCAATTGGCCCAAATCTTTAAGATGAAAAATTTAGGAAAATTGAAAAATTTTCTAGGTCTTGAGATTGCATACTCCAAACAAGGATTTTTGTTGGATCAGCACAAATATGCAACAAAATTAATTGGGAAGGCAAGACTTGCAAATGATACAAAGCAAGTGAATACTCCTATGGAAGTTAACTGCAAATTAAAGCACATGGATGGTGAACTTCTTAGTGACCCTACAGTTTATAAGAAGTTAGTTGGAAGTTTGATTTACTTGACTATTTCGCGGTTAGATATTACGTTTGCAATTCATGTAGTGAGTCAGTTCATGAGTGCCCCTACGTCATCTCATTTGGCAGTAGTTATGAGGATTATCAGATATGTTAGGGGTACCATGCATTATGAATTGTTCTTTTCTGCTACATCGTCGTTGGAGTTGAAAGCATAATGTGAAACAGATTTTTGGGAAGCTTCTCAGGATAGGCATTCTACCTCAAGGTTATGTGTTTTTCTAGGAGAATCATTAATATCATGGAAGAGCAAGAAGCAACAAAGGATTGCTTTGTCTACTACTAAGGCAGAATACTCTGCCATGGCTCAAGTAACTGTAAAAATCATTTGGTTGAGGTGGTTATTGTAGAACATGGGAATAAACATAAACACGGCAATTACTTTGCATTGTGACAATCAGAATGCTATTCATATTGCCAAAAATCCAGAATTTTATAAGAGGACTAAGCACATTGAGATACATTGTCACTTTATCTTTGGCATACATTGGGTCTCATAACCATATAGCTGATTGTTTCACAAAAATTTTACCGTTGAAGGCTTTTCAATCATTCTTGTTCAAACTTGGCTTGATTGTGTTCTTATCACCTCAAAATTGAGGGCGTGTGTTGAGGAAATGCCATATTTCCTTTGTGTGTAATACCCCCCAATGTATCTATTTGTACATACATTACAGACTAGGGGTATTTTTGTATTCTAGCTAGCATTGCCCACTACTCCACTAGCTTTTGTCTTGTAGTGGGCTTATGGGGGTCGACTCCCCCTTTTATATTTGTTGTAACCCTCATTCTTATTCAATGAAGTTTTCTTCTTCACTTTTGTGTTCTTTTCTTCTCTCTTCTTTCTCTTATTGCATGCTAATTCCATCAAGAAGTACATCCATATAATGTAAAATATGTTTCTGACCATAGTCTCCGAGATCGTCGATATTTTGAAAATATTGTGATAATATCAATATTTTAAAGTGAGCCGAAAATATCAGCACAAATATTGTGATATTTTCAAAATATTGGCAATATATATAATGATAATGTTATGATATATAAGCACACAAACAATCTTTTTTTTTTACCCTTTTCATAAAAAATCCAATATAATTTTATTTTATCAGAAACTTTCCAAAAAATGACCTAACCCTCCAAATTTCATTTGATAGATTATGTCAGATTTGGGAGTTTTCTTTCAAAGAGAAAAATAGGAAAGAAAAGGAGAAGGAAGAGGAGAAAGAAGGAAGGAAAGAAGTGAGGGAAGAGAAAAAGAAGGAGAAATGAAGAAGAGCCATAGAAGGAATGAAGGGAAGGGAAGAGAAAAGAAGAGCCAAAAAAGGGAAGAAAAAAAAGAAAGAGGAAAAAAGAGGAGCGACAGCTAAGGAGGGAAGGAAGGAAAAAAGAGGAGAAGAAAGGAAGGAAGGGAAATAAGAAAGAAAGAAAGAGAAGGAAAAAAGAAAGAGGAAAGATGAGGAGGAAGGAAGAAGGAAAGAAGAAAAAAGAGAGAAGAAAGAAATTTTGTAAGTTTATCTTAGTTTTTTCTAATGTTCTATGTTGTGAATTTTCATTTAATTTTTAGAATTCTTATTTGAATTTTTTAAATTTCGGAGATTTCCTAGAGATTTTTCTGAGAAAATCACTTTTTGAAAAAAAATCCTAAGAAAAACACATGGCAAGAAATTGCCGAGAACAGTAGTGGTGACTATGTTTCTAACTGATTTAATCACTCATTTAACTTACCGAAATTCCATCATAAGTAAGGATATCAGTTTATGCTTCAACTTTCAATGGGTGCTTAGAAGACCATCAATAACTTGGTTGATTAGTATCTCCCTCTTCATTCTTTTCCTCATCATCTTTTTGCTCCTCTATTGTAATCTATGTCACACAGACTCGTCTAGGGAGGCGCCGCACCAGAGTCGACACGCCCCGACACGGGTGTGGACACGGGTGCGGCTTCGGACTCGGCCCGAACTCGGTCAACGCCGAGTCGGACTCGGTCAACGAGTCGAGGCCGAGTCTGTCCTTTTTTGGACTCGGTCAATGTTGATCGAGTCCAAAAATTGTTCATTTTAAGGTAAAAAAACAAAAAAAAACATTTATGGGGCTTCTGAGTCACCGCTTATTCTGGTTGAACTGGGTTTTCTTAAGCTACTCTCATTTTGTGTTAAATGTTGCTAGAATAACTGGAGTCTTTGTTGGTCCTTTTAGTAGTTCTGTTAAATTAAGGACTTTGTGTTAAGATTTTGTTATGGTGGGATTTCTGGAATTGAAAGTCTTCATTATGTGATTCCTTGTCCAGTCAAATTGGGTGTGAGATCCCTGCCCATGCATGTCAAGGATGGTTCACTACAAATAACCATCATAATTATGTGCAGACAATTTTTTTGAGAAATTTTGACATTTCTACATTTTCCTTTTCTCGGCAATATGTACATTTTTTGCAAAGAAGCCTCAAACATAAGCCCCAGAAAAAAATTCCGGGGGGCACTGCCCCCCGCCAGGGGCGGCCCCCCCTAGACCCCCGCCCGCTGACCGCGCAGCGGGACCCGCACCGGAGGGAGCCCCCGGACCACCCTTTCTGCAAGGGCAAAAGTACAATTTGCAAAGTTTATAAAAACACTCATGCTGGTGCCAAACTTTAGAGGACAATATCCACATATATGCACACAGGATATATATATATATATATATATATATATATAGCCGAGTCCCCGTGTCCAAAATTTTTAAAATTGCGCCGCACCCGTGTCGCACCCGCACCCATGTGACATAGATTGTAATGATGTAGTAATCATTGCACTACGTTTGAACCTATAGATTGAATATCACCAGGTGGGGTATGAACCAAGTAACTAGCTGGGTGAGTAGATATAAACACCCTTCAATATTTGATTCACCACTAGTCATGATTCTCATTTTGTCCTATGCATTTGCAATGTCAATAGCTCTTCCATGGATTGTTGGTATTGGGTATTATTAGGTCATTAATTTCCTTTTCTAGTTGACCAAGTGAATCGGCATGATCAAAGAGTATTGTATATCTTATGTATCAATAAGAATATGCAATTTTGAGCCTATTAAGTGAAATATATAACAAATTACAGGGTTGATGAGTTGGACCCTCTCTTTCCCCTATGTCTACATCTTTTTAGTTGTTTTCTTGGCAGTGTACAAACCATGCGTGGCCATTTTTTCCTACATTTACCTAGCTTTAAACACCAAGGTTTGTTCCTCCACCTTTCCTTTTGGATATGCTAAATTGTCTTCTACATTTGTAGATAGAGCTCACTAAATGGCCTTGATGATATGGTAAATCACTGTTTTGTGTGCTTAATGCATCAGAAATCCAATAACAGGTGAAAAAATAATAACAATAATAGACAGGAGGTACTCAATTCAATTCCTAACACAGTGAAACGTTGAGAAGCTTTGAATGACATTAAAGATATCCACACAAGGACAACGTAAACATATATCAGTTTTCCAGGTACAAATAGAAGAATGTGATTCACAATCTCACCTCATATTTAAGAATCTCCAGAAGGTCATAAGGATACGAGCTGGCATGATCGTTAACAATGAAAGAAAAGAATCAAGACAGACAAAGAAGCCAACATCAATTAGCTGCACAGAATTGAATGCATCAGAGACTGTGAATGCAGAACATATGAACATTAAATTAAAAAGAAAGAATTTGCATATTCAGTCTTAGAGTTGGGGCCTTCAGCAATAAATTTCATATGTTTAAACTGAAATAGCTGATGATTCATTTAGAAAGGAACTTTATTGCAAAATCTAAGAGAAAAAATAGTCAACTAAAAGCAAGCTCGAGAAACCAGAGACTTGATGCACCAGTTAGCAATGTCCAAGAAGATTCACTGGTCCAACTCAGGGCCATCACGAAATAGGCCAAGTTGGTCACATAACAACCAGCTAATTTGCAAATTGACTGTTTCTCTTGCACATGCCAAGTCACAAATTGAATTGTTTCGCTTTCAGAATCATAAAAATCCTAGTGGCAAGAAGAATAAGCTAATCCACATCGTGCCAATTAAAAAAAAAAAACTAATCCATACTTGTGGCTTAATAACTGCTAAAAATAATGCACATTACCAGCACAAAGCATAAGAACAAGGTAACTTAATATTAAAAAAAAACACAGAACAGTGGCATCACCAGTTCGCATCTCCATGGCACATGAAACATTGTATTGTAGACCCTCTGTCTCTTCTTCTCATTTCCAACTGACGCTGTTATCCTTAAAGAATTACCACCTTGTATCTCTCCCCAAAAATACTGTAATGGCAATTTTCCTACAGGCATTGGATCTGCATCTGATCCAATTAGACATGAAATTACTTTCCCAAAAGAGACTCCTATGTATTGGAAAAGGTTCACCAAATGCAATCATGCTTTATTTAAAATTGCAAGAATATCCATGCTAGTGCTATACAAGATAAAATACAACCATGCAATTTCGAATTTTGGTAAGGACAATAAAAGTTGTGATCTTGTTAATATTCGCCATGAGATGCGAATTATGTGTGTATGTATGTATGAGAGAGAGAGAGAGAGATCTTCAACTTCTGAGTGACAGCTTGCTATTTATTCTTGTCAGTTTGTAGCAAGCAATTCTCTTACAAACCATGTCCAATATGCTGCAGTTTCAAGATTTAACATTTGCAAAATAAGTGCATTAAATAAAAACTAATATATGCAATAAAAACATCCAACACTATTCTGTAATGCCCTTTCACTATGAATTTCAGGAAAATCACAAAAGCACATCATATGGCTAATTAAACATTTTTTTCATTCCAAAGAGTAAACATTCCCAAGTATAGAAAAGTCTTATATTTGGTATTACCACTGCACATAGGATCTTCCATCATTTCTTTTAGGAAAAGAAATACCAAATATGACGAACATCATTGTTAAAGGATGACATTTTGGAAACTGTATCTAATGTTTATCATGTTGCCCAATATTCTATCCATAGTTTTCTTGCTTTGGCACTTCTGGCATGATCAATGGTGACATTCGTCATTCCACAACATATCAAAGCCAATATATTTTGAACAATTAAAACCAGAAAGTGGCATTGTAGATACTTCTTTACTCTTTAACGTGTCATTCCTTGCACATGCACATATATATATATGGCAATATTTTATTGGTTGGTGTCGCTTCTAGACTATTGTTTCATCATTTTATAATAATTAGCTTTTTGTATTTCAATCAGTGGATCTATTAGGTTTTGTTACCTTAAAGTAAACAACCTGGCGTCTAGATACATATGTTCTAGTAGTAACAACCTCTTTAGGCACTCTTTTTTCAGGGTTTCTTACATCTGCCCTTGCAATATAAGGAGCAATCAAGTGTTGAAATACAGCCTTGATTATCTGCTTACAACTTGGTGCAATATAAGAAGAGAAATTTTGTACATGCATAAGTTCAAATCAATTTTACAAGTGGATTAAGAGTTGTAAGCAACTTATTTGTCTTTGAGGTTATTTTATTTAGGTGCAACAGTAAACCCTCTTTTGTTTGAGAAAAAGTGCAACAATAGACATGTTTCCACAACCAATCAGGGTGCTCACTCGGGTAGTATGTTGGTGGGCTGCAAGAGGACCTTCGTATTGAGGTCCTAGCTGCAGACGTAAGGAGTCCAGAAGAGGCCTGCATCATGGCTCTCTGAGCATGAATTTGGGAGAGTGCTTCCAGACATGCACATCAGTTTATGAGGATTGAGAAGCCAGAATCCAATTTTCATATATATATATATATATAGATATAGATATAGATATAGATATATATATATATATATATATATATCACAGTTAGCAATGGAGACATTAGAGTTATCAACAATATGATTAAGCTTTCATATTGTTAGATTGTGCTTTTCCAGTTGTCCCATCCTGCAGCATATTCTAATCTTATCATTCACGCTTGATTTATTTTGCTATTCTAGAAAAGTGATTTCTTCTTTTTCCTTCTTCATTTATGACGCTTCAGCCTTTTACTTTAAGGGAAATACCGCTATCCTTTGTGAATCTTCAGCAGGGCCAATTACAATGGCAAGTTGCATTGAAGAAGAGCTCTCTTTTCCTCTCCAACAGACATAAAAGGAAACAAGGAGAAAAACCTACACAACCAGACTGTTTCTTCCTCATACCTATTTTCTCCAAGGATTTTTTCCCCTCTCTAGGACTTTTTCCTAAGGTAATCAAATGTCTTCCACTAAGAGAATTTTTGTGCCAAAAACTAAGAGGGAGCAATTGGGCAAGTTTACTAACTCCAGAAGTTTAGTTTCAACTTCCTCCCTTAGACTCCGCAGAAGTTTAGTTTTGGCTTCCTCTCATGGGCCCTCCAGAAGTATAGTTCCAATTCACTCTCCTGAACTATGTTTTTCCTTTTTTTTCGTTTTCCTTCACTTATTTATGACCAATTAATCCAGAATCTCACATGAGCAACAGTGACTAGCTTTTGATCTCACTTTCTTTCCCACCAAGGTTATCAACATTAGAATTGATATGCATCTTTACTGGGATGCTCCCAAGAAAGTAAAATGCTCAATACCCTACTCTTCAGCAATTGCAAGGAGTATCCCACAACACTTTTGACAGCCTATACTTAACTATTTAGATCTCTCTATCTACAACCGTCTTATAAGCATGCAGGTAAAAGTATAATCCTATTTGAATCCTCCTGCATTCATATTCATATTTGGCACTGGTTCTAAGAAATCTATATCTTCTCAAACACATTACCATTTATCTTCATTAACATATGATTCGTTCATTCACTTTTTTCATGCAATTTGAGAGCTAATGAATATAACTTAATACCACCACAGTACTCAGTATACATACAAAATGCACGCAATTTCCTGTTTCGGCTCTCAATAAGACGGGGAGCGAAAACTACAGATCTGCAAACACCAAATGAACAAGATAATCCACAGAAGACAAACGGAAAGAGAAAAACTCACAAGCAGAGTCATCTGCTGTCAAAGTTTTCCAATCTAACGATTTCTCGGTCTCTAGTCTTGCATTCCCGTTGCCCTGGGACCTCCACTTCCCCATTTCATTAGGCATACTATCCTCCTCCCTGGCATCCACGTCCAATCGACCTCCCGGCTGTTTCGAATCCAATTCTTTATCTGAATTACCTCCATTCACTGCTCTTTGCCTTAATTCCACCAAAGAAATAGATGTGACCGACGAATTCTCGAAACTAGGCTCCACACACACCGTCTGGGCACTCCCATTGTAACCGGAGACGAGAGGCCTAAGCTCATCGACGACTGATCCATCCACATCAGGCCCAATTCTAGGGCACAACGAGCTTTCCTCGACGGTAACCCCCAGGTTTCCGGCTCGATCCGACGCATCTCCTGACCCGAGAATCTCGCCATCGGCAAAACCGGATCGATTGTCGGCCGATTCGACGGAAGTTCCTCCTCCTTCGGCGTCCTTCTGCTTGGAGCCTCTGCCCTTCCGTTTCCGCCGCCGCTTCTTCCCGCCCGAGACGGAGGCTCCGTCTTCGGCCGATTCCTCGGGAATCGGTGCCGATTCCGATCGGAAGAGGAGCCTTGTGTTATCGCCGACGCTCTCGTCGGCGAGGAGCTCGAAGGAAAGCATCCGGCCTCTCTCCCTCACGTCCATGGATGAAACCCCAACCCTAGATTCTGCTGGAAGCCAGAGAGAGAGAGAGAGAGAGAGAGAGAGAGACGATGACGGCGATGACGACGATGATTTTGCTTGTAACGCAGACGATGAGAGAGAGAGAGAGAGGGTAACGTTAACGGAGCATCTCGGGATAAGCGGGTTGGCGGCAAAAGGCAATGCACGGAATATGGGCCGGGATATGGGAGGCACGTCGCCTCCATTTTCTTCTTTTATTTTCAGTTGCCCCCAGTTTTTTTATCGAAATTAGTGCACCCGTCTTAATTTTCGCATCTTTCAAACAACTTCAAACTTTTGTCTCACTTAAGCAAATATCCTCAACCTTTCTGCCATGTTTAGTTTAATCTTTGATAAGATTGCCATGTTAACCATGTAAAACGTATATGCAGTTTTTCCCATAGTTTTAAAACCAGCTCCATGATGGACTTGTCACTAGGCCGGATGTTAATTTTATATTTTATATAAAATATATAAATATATGTATATTTTATAATATGCATTATATGATATTTTTATAATATTTTTAATATATATTTTATTAATATATATATAATCATATGTGCATGTATAATATATAATATTTATATATTTTATATAATTATATACAAAATATATATATATATATGACTCAGCCGAGTCATGAGATTTGAATGAGTCATGCTAAAACTCGACTGACTCAGCTGAATCCGCTGAGTCAGTTTATGACAGCCAGAGTAATTTAGGTAGATATGTTAATTAGTGATAAATATTTGAAGATGTTTGAAAAGTACACTTCTGTCTACCTGTTGGTTTGACGGTAACGCATATCGGTGGGCTTTTGTCACGGTGTATCCAACAGATGCACGACAGTCTTTTTTCTCTCAATATCGTGTTCGGATCCAGATTGGCTGAGATCCGGATCCACTTAACAAGGGCATGATCAGTTTGTTTGTTTTTGCGTGGGGGGGCTGGATACGGCTGCTTGGAATGTGGGTGCAATTGGGTAAAATCATCACTTACTTAGGGTCATATTGGATAAAATTCATCATCAATTATATTCAATCCCCACCATACATTTTCACTTGTAAAATGGGAGATATGCAAGGATGGGGAGACACTATAGTTACCAAGATAGAAAATGGAAACGGGAAGCGAGTGTTTAAAAGTAATGAGAACTGTGAAGCGGGATTCGTTTTGGAAGCGATTGTGGAAGAAGAAAGCGAAAAAAAATATATAGGAAGTAATCAAAAAAAGAATGAGAAGTAAAAATACAGAAAATTAATATGAAAAATATAAAAATACAAAGGAAAAGTGAGCCAAAAGCAAATAGGAACCAAAAGAAAAGCTATTTGAGGAGTGAGTGGGAAACATGCTTCCCACAAACTAGAAGCAAGTTTCTCTCACATTGGGAAGCGTGACACTTCCCCACTTTGGAAGTGTGCTTCCCTCCAAGGGCGTGTTTGGAATCTGTAGCTGGGATGAGCTTTTATGGATTATGCATTTGAAAAAGTGGTAGCTGTCAAATCCATGATTTAGTGTAAATACAAAGGAAAACGGATCTCACTTTCCATCCCAAATGCATAAACCCCAATCTCAACGCCGAGATTCCAAACCAGACCCTACACTGATGACTGACATGAAAGTGTCACCAACTGGACCTACTAAGGTAGGTCCAATTTGTTAACGGGTCCAGGTCTGGATTGGAAGTTTATAAAGCAGACTCAAGTCCGAGTCACACTCGATTTAGATCCAGAATTTAAAATATGTAGAAAGAGAGATTTTAACAAGTTTGATTGTTTATACCCAAACAATAAACATAAATCCTTTGCCTAAACCAGGTTCCCCTAGAATCAAACACAGTCTCTCTCTCCAGCACCTCAACTTAGGTTCAATTTGTTAACGGGTCCAGGTCCGGATTGAAGGTTTATAAACCAGACTCAAGTCCGAGTCACACTCGATTTAGATCCGGAATTCAAAATATGTAGAAAGAGAGATTTTCACAAGTTTGATTATTTCTACCCAAACATGAATCCTCTGCCTAAACCAGGTTCCCCTAGAATCAAACATAGACTCTCTCCAGCAACTCAAAGTTGGTTTCAGATCTGGATCCACCTAGATTCTGCTCATGCCCAACCCGTTGTGCTGGGGTTTCTCATTGACTGGTTGTTGTCAAATCAAACATGGGCTTCAAGTGACCAATTAGCGGCCCTACTTAATGTTCCCACAGTTGAGATATGATCTGATTGGATCAAATGGATCCAAGTGTAGATCCAAACTATGTACCATATGGTTGAGTCTAGATCTGGATCATTATAAATTATCCAGAAATGTATCTATTTTTTCTCTCTATGTTGCTAGCGTTCTCTTCGGTTTTTGTTACCTATCAAATAGGTAAGAAAAGCTTTCCTGCTTTTTGCATTGGCAGGAAGTTTTTCTTCGAGTCAAAGTCGTCAGGAGTCATTAAGAAAATGTTAAATAACTTTATCCCCACATTCAAACACATGCTACGTGTAACTCCTTTCTGTCAGTTGCTTACTTCTCATAATATGATCCGAATAAAGTCTACTTTTTCTTAAAAAAAAAAAAAGGGTTCCTCAAGAGCCATGTTTTTTCATTTGTAATTGGTCTTGATATGGTTAAAGGTGTTACAAACATAGTCGCCAAAAACAGGATTTTAAATAACCATATTCCAAGTTTAGCGGCATGTCATTAAGATCGTTATCTTTAGAACTTCAATCACCCCACTTCAGGAATTTGAAGATGGGAACTAAATTTTTGCACGATTGAATTTCAATGATGCAACTAAGCATGGACCTCAAGAGTGACACTATTTCGCAAGACCAGGAACTTGCAAGCCAAACAAGAGCCAAAAAGAATAGAAAGCAGCTAACAACGTTTTGGGGCGAAATGAGATTGAATGGTTATAAATCTGTCTTAAAAAATGAACAAAAATTACTTGAATCTACTCAAACAGCCCAATAATCACAAAGCCTCATAATCACCTTTTAAATGTTCTCAAATAGGCCAAACCAATGTGAGAAACTAAAAGTCAAAACTGGCTCGATCAAAAAATTCAAAGTAGGGCCAATATTGTCAAAATGGACATAGGCATCTCTTAATGCGCCTCGTGCCACTGCGAGTGTGCAAAGTGCACCATCAAAGCGTTACATTGTGACTCATAATCACCAATTAAATGCACTCAAGTTGATTAAATCAATACGAGAAATTGAAAGTCAAAGCTAGCTTGATCAAAAAAATCAAGATGGGGCTTGATATGGTCAAAAGTAGATCTAAGGGCCTCTTAATGCACCACACACCGCTATGAGCATGTGAAGTGTGCTATCAAAGCACTATATAATCACTATTTAAATGCTCTCACTGAAAGTCAAAGTTGGCTAAGTCAAAAAATTCAAGGTAGGTTCGGTACGATTAAAATGGATGGGTGTCTCTAACTGCAACTTCTACAAGCAACCCTAAGACACAAGAGTTTTTGAACTATTAAAAATAAAAAAAAATATTCTATTTAAATCACCAAAAAAAAATTCCCTCTTAGATAAGGGACTAAACACTTTTATTTTGGTGGAAAACAATAAATGAACCAAATCTTTATAAAAAGCAAGTGATAAATACATTCTCATGATAGAAAAAAGTTTATTTTAAAACTTTTTCCACCAAAAGGTATGATTAATTTTCCTAAAATATAAATCATCCATAGCCTTGAGGTTTGTTATTTCTCTCTTTCATGCACAATGCAACTACAAAATCAAGTAAAATAGGCTAACCACCAATCAAATTTAATATATTTATTAATCACATTTCTAATTACACACTTACACAGCTAATTAGGAATACTATCATTTGAACCACAATACCATACCATAAGGTGGTACACCGTCTTGGTTGTGTGAATCCAGCCACTAAAATGTTAGATCTAACCATATAGATGTGTTTAACATGGTTATTTACTATTTATCCAGCCATTGGCCCCTGCGCGAGAGCCCACAAGGGCGTTTGTTTCAACCCCTAAGAAAGAAGCTCATTTCAAACGAAAATAGAATTCATTCTCTCATTTTGGATAGGGATGCAAATGGAGATCCAAGATGGAGATTTGCAAATTTTGGCAGTTCTGGATTCAACTGGATTCAGCTGTTCTGGATCCGACCCGTTTCCATTAAGTGTTAAAAGAAGTACAAGAAAATTTGTGATACATGGAATGTAGTATAAAGCAACACTAGTAGTCTGTTATTGGGGTATATGTAGATGCTACCAATAATATTCATCCTGCTATAGTTATAAGAATAAAAAATCCACCAACAGCGACAAAATCTTGAACTTTTTGTGTTAATTGTAATTAAAAGATAATTAGCTATATATATTTTTTAAATAAACATGATGGCAATTTCTGGTAGCAATACTAATAATAAAGCACTCCTAACAAATCTACACACCATATTAATAGTTAACAAATTGACTAACTAGAAAATATAGCGCAATAACAAACAATAGATAATACACAATCAAAATAACAAATCATTATTTAAGAGCTGATCTACAAGGGATGCCTTTCCTTCTTGATTTTCTTGGTTTTACATCAGCATTACTCATATGTTCTTCGAATTCATGTCCCACGTCCTTACTCATACATGCATCATGCTGATGTTCTTCATCTTTATCGATTACCTCGATTGGCAGTGATTTTGGAGCAGATGCAGAATCTGAAACCTAGACCAAATTAGAACTGCGAGTCATATTTCATGTGGAAAACGAACTTTTTTTTATTAGATGAATCATCATTGTAATGAAGAAACTATCCTAAGATATCATTCCTAAGCTAAAAGAGATTATACAATAAAGGTTATCCTAGATATCTACATAAATATCTGTCAAAAGACCATAAACAAAAAGCCTATCATAATCATCAACATTATTCTTATTATGCAATATTCATATGAATAAAAATACCTTGCATGCAATGGAGCAATAATGATATGGGGTCTGCAAACTTCTCTCACATGTAACACACACACTTCCAAGCGGTTTTGAAGGCTTGAGCTGAGGTCGCTGATTCAGGAATACTACTTTAGCCCCATTGATTAAGTAAGGCTGTTAATTAGGAAAGAAAATTGAGGACCGTGTTAGATTTTCGATGTCTAGAGTTGATGAAATAGGTTAGCAAAAGAGTTAGAATCATAGTCACCGATATCACCAATACTTTGAAAATATTATGACATTATTAGCAAAATATTGTAATATTTCAAAATATGGCAATATTATCATTTTTTATATATTTTTTGAAAAATCTTATTTTTATATATTTTAAGACTACTTTTTCCTTTTTTGTTTCTTTTGTATTTTGGAAACTTTTTAAACTTATTTCCTTATATTTTTTGCAAGAATTATTATACAAAACCTATTGTTTTGTTATCTTATTATTTTTACATTTTTCCAATTTTTAAAAGTCTCAAGATTTTTTCAAGAAATTAAAACAACTTATTGAAAAAACTTTGAGAAAAGTCCCCGGCAAAAAATTACCTTGAACAATACTGGTGCCTATGGTTAGGATGCATTAGCTTAATCATGATCATTTTATATGGGGTAAATACTTGATACTTATGAAGGTACAGAACTAATTCTTCAAAAAATTCCAATTTTTTGTAGATCAAATATTATAGATGTGATCTACATGGTTTGTTTAGTAGGAAACTTATTTTGAATCATGTGTTTATGACAAGTAATTAAGTTTTTAAAGGGGGTTCAAAAATCAATTGCCTACAATTTGCCAGAACTTGATAACTCAAAAAATCGCATTTTTATGTCCAAAATAAACGATCCAAGGCTTCATCACCTTAGCAAACAGACCATACAGAGCATGTTTATGTGGTTAGATTGGGTTGATACAACTTGCACCTATGATTTCTAGCTCAATAGTTCCTTACCCTCATTAGTACCAAGTATTTTCTCTTTTATGTGTTTAACAATTATTCAATAAAAGGACTTTTTCCACTTTACATTGGGATCAGTTCAATGACAAAACATGCCTTCTAATGAAATAACTTACTTACCTGAACTTGAGCACAATCTAGAAGCTTCTGTATATCATGCAGGCGAACTACATTTTGGTACACATACTTCCTGACTTGTAAAATTTTATGGTGGTGGTGACGAGGAAGACAATGTTGGCAGATACATCCAACACATTCCAAGCAGAAAACATTCATCTCATTCTTTCTTTGTTCTGTATGAATGGAGCATGACTTGAAAAATTTGCTCTTCAATAACATCATCAGCCACTTTGGTTTCTCTGTCTGTCTTGAAGGAGAAGAAGCCTGATATAAAAAAAAAAGAATAAATATGAGTTTTCATGCTGAAGATGAACGAAACATATGAATGTTAAATTATGATATTTTTCAGTATAATTCGATTGGTCAGTTCAACACTATTGTTATTTCAATATATCTTGCACGAATGCATGTTTATACCCTATAAAATGTGTTCTCCAATGCTGTCAGTATGGGTATCGGCGCTGTATCGGTTGGCCAACAATTCAGGTGAATCGGCGGATACCGATACTCAGGGAATCGGCCAAAAAAATAATTTAAAAATATTATGTGTCAATCAGAATGTGACATGAGCCATTAAAATAATTTTAAGTATTTTTATATTTATTAAAAAATAGCCGATTCAGGAGTAAAGCATATTGATTTTCTGCCGATACGCACAATACTGACAACATTGGTGTTCTCCTACAGCTATGCACAAATGAACTTTTTTGTCTAGGCCAAGGGAAAACTCCATCATCACCCAGCCGCAAATCGGCAGGCCACCGGCCAATAAAACCCTTGAGGACCTTTTTTTCGACCTTGCGACAAGCAATGCTCCCCGTGGGTTTCGAGCTTATGACATCCCATCAGCTTGGTTACATTTACAAATGAATGTTGATTTTACTTAGGGGGTGGACATTGGGCCCGGGTGTACAATGGGTTTCTAAGTACCTAACTCATGATGGAATAGGTTTCTTCTATACATGCAACCCGAAGCCTGATAATTAGACCCAAGCTGCGCTCAAGTCAGGGTATATTGTATTTGTTTAACACATGGACTTAGGTCTTAAGCCAAGTTCAAAAATATTTGGACCCAGCCCAAACCTAAGTCTGATAAGGCAGTCAACAAGTTAGCCTCTCTCTCTCTCTCTCTCTCTCTCTCTCTCTCTCTCTCTCTCAACCACGGAAGGATTTTGATTTTTATGAATATGCATGAATGATTGGTATTAAAAAACCAACTATGTTGTTTATATAAGAAATCATAATTAAGAATGATGTTGGTCATGAGAATATAGTGTGAAGAAGCCACCGATTAGAGAAAAACATCTCAGCCAACCCAAGGGACAGATATAATATATGATTTATATGTATTATATAATACGTGATAATGAATTTATAGATTTGCATCCACGTATATGTAGATAGATAATGTAGATTGATCTCTATCGTTTCCATATATTCGTACAATAGATAATACGGTTGAAAGGTTCAATTTATAGATTTGCATCCACAATATATGTAGATAGATAATGTAGATTGATCTCTATCGTTTCCATATATTCATACAATAGATAATACGGTAGAAAGGTTCGTAAATTCTCCTCACCATACTATCTCATCTATTGGATATACATATACCGCAGATTCAATCCTTTTCATTATTGAATCATTGACAAAATAAATAAATTAATAAAATAAGATTACCTCAAGTTTCATTCAAATTAATCATTTTGTCCGTTTGCTTTTACGTAGACGTTTAAGTAAAAAAAAAACAGCCATTGCAAAATATATTTTTTTAATAATAATTGAATGCTGGGCAACTTCATTAAAATGCAAAATGCCTTATCAATACACAACATTAAATGTGTGAAAAAAAAATCTCAAATGAAGTGAAAAGAATTATATTAAATTTCAAGAATGAATGCGAGCTAAGTTTGTCCATCACAAGCGTGTGTTTCTGCGTCCATCTAAAATTTATTGAGTGGAACCATAGAGATGGCTTCAAAATATATATATTAGAAAAACAAAAACTAAAAATTTTCTGTTGAAAAATTCGTAAAGGTTTCCTATTAACTTGAAAACGAAAGCAAGAAATGGGCTGAAATAAATTAAAAATGCATTGAAAATTTCTCATTTTATTTTTTTCCCTTTTAAAATCTACTGAAAGGTGCACAAGGGTGAGGGATATAAGCAAATTAAACAATGATCTGGTAGGGCAAAGACCTAAGTTCCCGATCCTGTTTGGAGACTTCCAATCTGGGATAGAGTCCGATTGCATACACCATAATGCTGGATCCGATTAAATCAGACTAGGTCATACAGAGACCACCACCAAATGTGCAAGTCCAGATGCAACCCACTATGTATACCCAAAACCAGAAAGACCAAATGTGCGCAAGCCAAAGCTGGGTGTACCTCTTGGGGTCTGGGCGGACGCTGGACGGAGCTCGAGGATTTTACAGATGTCTGCACAAGAGTTCAGGACCAGGTTTTTCCGATGATATAGCCCCAAGGGATTTGGTGTAGTGGGATGGGGCCTAGGCCGCTAGGCGGGTGGTCTAGGTTCAAATCCCATGAGCATCACCCCCTACACAAGCCAAAGCGTGGTGACTCCCTATGAGCGAGGGGTAAGCCCTCTGAGTTTTACGCAGTCAGGACAGCGACCGTAAGTATAACCAGCAGAGCCGGCGCAACTAGGTCTATGATCCCGGAGTGGTTTCTCTGAGTAAAAAAAAGGGTTTCTCCGATTATGGATCAGGTGATTTGACAATGCACAAAATTCTTGTGTTTTGAAATCGCCACCGCCCATGCCTTCAATCACCACCATTCATTGCGCGAGCAGTGGGGCTCACCAAGAGTGTTGATGGATCTCGTTTCACAATGAATGGTGATGATTCAAAGGCATGGACGATACTATGATTTAAAAACACAAAAAAAAAAAATTGCATTTTGTCATATCACCTAATCTGTTGTTGGTTTTTCCTTGGCGCTTAGCCAAAAAAAATCACAAACTTGGATAACAAAAAAGTCTTTTAACCTTTTCCGGTTCTCATATCTCCCAATCTTAGTTAGCAAGAGGGTCCTAGCCTTCTCTTTGATTGAATAGAGGAGTCAATCTATTCTAGTTATAAAAAAATGGAAGAGAAACTAAAAAAAAAACAATACAGATTTAAATACAATTAAAATTAAACGATAAGTGTATAAATCTTGAATACAAAATATAAATAAAATTTTGTATAATATATGCGACAAACGCAGTCTTGTAGAAGATACACAAAAACAATATTGAGAGTGAAATTTGTATGTGATATACATAAAAGATAAAAGATGGACATAAATCTTAACTATGTAATGCAGCCTATCATAATACTTAATCATATGATTTACCTTAATGAACAAGTGGGCACACACTAAATCATATTTGCATATGACAGATGGTTGGTGCACATAGAACAAAAACAAGCATCTCAGTGTAAGATCATACTATATATACACAAAGAAGACCAAGAAAGATCGATAAAACCCTAAATTTTGTTCATGAAACTTTGCTTGCATAATCTTAAACACCAAACCACATAATTTAGAGATGGGAGATGAAAGTAAGACTCTAATGCTGAAAAACATCCTGCAAATTTTTTTTTATCAAGAAAAGCATACCAAACGTTTGTATAGGTTCTCTTTGCAACTGAAACCTTATTGAATAAAAGAGTTATGAAGCATAGCATACCATTGAATCACTCTCCTTTTCTCCAGGACTATTTAGATTGCTTTGATGAAAGAGGATAGGCGATAGCCACAGAAGCATACTTGCTATTTTAAAATGTTGATTACTACGACCATTAGGAAATATCCTTGTTGATCTTTTATTTTACAAAATATCTGACGTGCCCATATGGAAAAGTTTTCTTCCCCTTCACGTCACCGTTCCCGCTCTTTCCATTATGATCTCAACTCTAGTCCGGTAGAGACCTAAATATCCCAAAAGTTACCAAAGTAAGATGTTTAGAAGAATATTACCATATTTACTAATGGTAACTTTTTTTTTTACGTGTTTTTGTTTCTCGGTAGTCTAAGGGGAACCGAGAGCGGTTCCAGGGAACGGGTATATATGCCAAGGAATATACCAGCTTGCCACTGTGTATAGTTTTTGAAAATGAGAAAAATGGGGAGAATGCCTCCCCATTTTACACCTTAACATTAAAAAAAAAAAAAACGAGAGAGATTTCTTTCTTTGGGTTGATTCAAACTAAAGTGACAAACGTTAAAAACGGCAAAATCTGGTTTTTCAAAAACTCGCAAGAATTTGAAATTTTTTCATAAATCTAGCATTTTTTTTTGGTAAAATCTTGGCAAAAAAACAAATTAGAAAATATAAAAAATATTTTTTATAAGAAACTATTGATAAAAATTATTTGAAAATAAAAATACATGGTTTTTTCATGCTAAATAGACGTTTAAAACGTTATGTTTTTTCATAAAATCTTGCGATATTTTGAAAGTTTCACGAGAAATTGTCGTTTTAAACTTTCAGGCAATTTCTCACGATATTTGTCATTATGATTCAAACCAGCCGGAATGGTTTCCTACTGGCCGGTATTGTGGCAGTTGAGATGAATGAACAGAGAGAGAGAG
Source organism: Nuphar pumila (assembly GCF_984573655.1). Classification (NCBI taxonomy): domain Eukaryota; kingdom Viridiplantae; phylum Streptophyta; class Magnoliopsida; order Nymphaeales; family Nymphaeaceae; genus Nuphar; species Nuphar pumila. The sequence continues at coordinate 9,183,517 of NC_143262.1, forward strand.
AGAGAGAGAGAGAATATTTTTCTCTTTCATTGTTGCCCCAATACTAGCCGGTTGAGCTGAATCAACCAAGAGAGAGAGAGAGATCATTTTTTTTTATGTGAAAGGGTAAAATGGGGAGGCACTCTCCCCATTTTTTGATTCTCAAAAACTGTACATATGGCAAGCTGGTAGCATATACCTGCTCCGCTCCTTGGAACTAGGGGTGGCAAAATCTGACACGACCGCCAACCCGCTTCTTAGCCGGGTTCGGGTTTGGCTTAAACGGGTTCGTGTCGTAAACGGGTCGACCCGTCTAATCAGTTTATTAAACGGGTCGGGTTCGTGTTAGGGGTATGCCAACCTGCCAACCCGGCTGACCCGTTTAATAAACGGGTTAGGCGGGCGGGTCAAACTGTTTACCTGAACCCGATTCGTCAACCCGTTTACCCGACCCGCCAACCCGTTTACCCGACCCGTTTATTAAACGGGTTAACCGTGTCATGTCAGGTTACCCGTTTAATAAATGGGTCGGGTTCGTGTTTGCCACAGCCGACCCGTTTAATAAATGTGTCGAGTTCGTGTTGAGGTATGCTGACCCGCCAACCCGACCGGATTGCCACCCCTACTTGGAACCGCTCTTACGGGAACCCCATCAGGCGACCCTATGAGAACAAGGGGGGTAAGCCCACAAAGTTTTACGCTTCTAAGACAGTGACTGTAATTACGTCTGGCAGAGCCAGCACCGCTAGGTTTTTTTTTCTTGAGGGTGGTTTCTCTGTGTAAATATCAAAAAAGAGAAACCCCATCATGACCGTACATTGCCCGGCCTATGTCCCTCGCCCACCCGAGGGTACATCCATTTGCAAGAAACGCTTCTCGTGGGTTTTGAGATCGTAACGTATCACCAACTTGGTGGCATTCACAAGTCGCCCCTACGAGAGGAACGGCTCCTTGATCATTTGGCTTTATCAGGAAGTTAGGATAACACTCCCTATGACTTAGCCCCAGGCTAGTTCTTGTGGATTTGATTTGGTTGACTCAATGGCTCAATCGATCTGGCCAATCATATCATTAATGACCATGTTGGTTTGGGTGTCTCTTGTTTAGGACAAACCTGACTTATGAGGATATTCAAGTCAGTCCAGTCTTCCGGCCCAGTGGGCATTCTCAAGTAACTTAAGCTAGCTTGTCACGGTTGGGCCACTAGATGAGCTAAACCCTAGACTAGCTCATGTGATCTCCAGTCAGTAAAACCCTTGAAGTCTCCCCTCCTATCCACCAAGAAGTAGACCCATCTTAGACTTTATAGCAAGGGACTGCCCCGTGAGTTTTGAACTTGACATCTCCAACATAATGACATTCACAAGCTGCCCCTACCAGATGAACCGAGCCCTTGTGGGCAGCCCCCAAGACCGTATATGGTCGTCACGCGAAACCCGTGAGACCACCTTCAATCTTCTTCATTGTCACAGCCCATGAATGAATCCTGATATGGTTGAAGCTTAACCAAGCTTCCTTTCTAATCTCCTTTCATACTTGAATTTTGGCAATATGAAGACAGCAATTTATATCATGGTTCACATCTACAGCTTTCCATCTTTAACAGTCAATGTTGGATATGAGGCCTGATCCAGTGATGGGGGTCGAGTACTTTACAAAATACTCTAACCACAAAGAACACAAAAAATTGTTTCATGCACCCAATTTGTTGATTTAAAAAAAAAGTAGCTCTAAACAAGCTAAAATTGGTTGATTATTTTTCTAAAAATTACAATTCAACAGTTAATTCCAGCCAAAATGTTTTTGTTCAATTCATCTATGAGGTTTAGAATTGTTAAAAACAACTTCCATCAATGAGATTATGAAATATGTATGATGACATAGTGGATTAGTGGAATTGAGCTGCAAGAGCAACATCAATCTGAACCCTAACAACCTCAGATATCAGCAGAAGATTGTGTTTTCAAAGAATGTCAATCCATTGTTGTGGGAGCCTAATTCAAAATTTGAAGAGTTACTTCACTTGTCTCTCGTTCCTCACTGTTTTGGACACCAACTAACCATGGCATGGAAGTGGGTAGCCAACCTGATTACTTTGGATAGACTTAATTCACTCCTGTTTTTATGAAAAATACAATCCAAATCTTCTAAAGACTAGTGCTAAACTAAACATCAACCATCATCATCATCATTATCAACGACAACTCCATGCAGTCACAAGGAGTTTTGCATAATGAACATAGCCTTGACCACTAGACATGTGGTCAGGGCTCCAGTGATTGGAACAAATAGTGATAAAAAACAAGATTTATGATAATCGAGTTCCCAAACCTAGAGACGTGTTCTTAAAACCATTGTCTTTACAACTTCAATCGCTCTACTTCAAGATTTTTGAATACGCGAAAAGGGTTTGTTCACGACTGAGTTCTGGATACAACTAGGCTTGGACCTCAAGAGCATTACTACTTCGCAAGATCAGGTGAACTCTTTCACACTTGAACGTGGCAAGCCAAATCGAAAACAATAGAACAGAAAGAGAGAAAGCTTGAGAATCAGAAAATTTGATTAACCAAAAGACGAAAATGATAAAATTTATAGACTTTAGGAAAGCCAAGACGTTTTTAAGATAAATAAAATTAAAGGTCATAAAACCAACAGTTTGAAAATTAGACAAAAATGACTTTGAATAGTCACCTACCTTTGACAAACGATCAAGGACCTCAAAAACCATCCAACATTTACAATGCCCCATAAACGCTATATAAATGCATTTTAAAGTCTTTCAAATGACCAAACCGTTCGAGAAAAAGAAAAGTCAAAGACGGTATGGTCAAAGCAGACCTCAACACCTTACACACGCCTCAAGCGCCATCAAAATGCCATATTTCACCTCAAGCACCATCAAAACACCACATTGAGTACACATGCGATACAAAAAAAATCTGCATGCAACCAATTTGCTTATTTCAAAAAAAAAAGGCTCTAAACATGCCAAAATTGGTTGATTTTTTCCCCAAAAATATAACCCAATAGTTAATTCCTGCCAAAATGGCCATGCTGAATCCATCTACGGGGTTAGATTTTTTAAAAACTTCCATCAACGAGATTATAAATGGGGTATGGAATAGGTATGATAACATAGCATATGAGTGAAACTGAGCTGCAAGAGAAACACCAATCTTAACTCTAACAACCTCAGATAGTGTTTTCAATGAATGCCAATAGATTGTTATGGGAGCCTAATTCAAAATTTGAAAGAATTAGTTCACTCGTCCCTCGTCCCAAACCATTTTGGATACCAACTAACCATGGCATAGAAGTGGGTAGCCAACCTGATTACTTTGGATAAACTTAACTCACTTATGTTTGAATGAAAAATACAGTTCAAATCTTTTAAAGACTAACGCTAAACTAAACATCAATCATCATCATCATTATCAATGAGAACTCCATGCAGCCTCAAGGGGTTTTGCATAGTGGACATAGCTTTGACCACTAGACATGTGATCAGGGTTCCATTTGTTGGAACAAATGGTGACCAAAACCATGAATTATGAGAATCAAGATCTCAAGCCTAGAGGCACGCTCTTAAGATCGTTATCTTTAAAACTTCAATCGCCCTACTTCAAGATTTTTGAAAATGCAAAAAGGGTTTGTACACAACTGAGTTCTCATGATACAACTAGGATTGGACCTCAAGAGCATCACTACTTCAAAAGATCAAGTGACCTCTCCCACACTTGAACTTGGCAAGCCAAATTGAGAACAAAAGAATATAAAGAGTGAAAGCTTAAGAATAAAAAAATCTGATGAGCCAAAAGACTAAAATGAAGAAATTTATAGACTTTATGAAGGCCAAGTCATTTTTGTGAGAAATGAAATTAAAGGTTATAAATCAATGGTTTGAAAATTAAACGAAAATAACCCTAAATGGTCAACTGCTTTTGACTAACGATCAAGGACCTCCAAAACCGTCCAACAGTCAAAATGCTCTATAAACGCTACATAAAAGCATTTTTTAAGTCTTTCAAACGACCAAACCATTAGAGAAAACGGAAAGTCAAAGATGGCTTGGTCAAAGCAGACCATGAGACCTCACACGCACCTCAAGCACCATTAAAAGGCTATATTGCCCATCAAGCGTCTTCAAAATGCCACATTGCGCACACACACGACACTAAAAATTGCTGCATGCAACCAATTTGCTGATTTCAAAAAAATGGCTATAAACATGTCAAAACTGATTGATTTTTTTCTAAAAAATACAATCCAATAATTGATTCTAACCAAAGCGGTCATGTTAAAACCATCTACAGGGTCAGATTTGCTGAAAACAATTTCCATCAGTGAGATTACAAGCAGGGTATGGAATAGGTATGATGACATAGCGGATGAGTGAAATTGAGCTACAAGAGCAACACCAATCTGAACCCTAACAACATCAGATATCAACAGAAGATTGTGTTTTCAAAGAATGTGAATGGGCTGTTGTGTGAGCCTAATTCAAATTTTGAAAGAGTTACTTCACTTAGCCCTAACTGTTTTGGATACCGACTAACCATGGCAAAGAAGTGAGTAGCCAACAAGATTAATTTGGATCAACTTAACACACTCCTCTTTGAATAAAAAATACAATCCCAATCTTTTAAACACTAGTGCTAAAGTAAACATCAATCATCATCATCATTAACAACGACAACTCCATGCAGCCCCAAGGGGGTCCATAGTGCTAAAGTAAACATCAATTGAAGCCTTGACCGCTAGACATTTGGTAAGGGTTCCATTTGTTGAAAGTGATCAGAACTAGGATTTAGGAGAATTAAGATCCCAAGCCTAGAGGCACGTTCTTAAGATCGTTATCTTTAAAACTTCAATTGCGCTACCTTAGGATTTTTTAAAATGTGAAAAGGGTTTGTTCACGACCGAGTTTCCAGGATACAACTAGGCTTGAACCTCAAGAGCGTTATTGCTTCATAAGATCAGTTGAACTCTCCCACACTTGAACGTGGCAAGCCAAATTGAAAACAAAAGAATAGAAAGAGAGAAAGGTTGAGCATCAAAAAATCTGATGAACCAAAAGATGAAAATGAAAATATTTATATACCTTAGGATGGCCAAGATATTTTTATGATAAATTAAATTAAAGGTCATAAATCCAACGGTTTGAAAATTAGACAAAAATGATCCTAAATGGTCACCCACCTTTGACTAACGATCAAAGACCTTCAAAACCGTCCAACAATGACAATGCCCCATAAACACTATATAAATGCACTTTTAAAGTCTTTCAAATGACCAAACAATTCAAGAAAATAGAAAGTCAAAGACAGCTTGGTCAAAGCAAACCACAACACCTCACATGTGTCTCAAGCGCCATCAAAACGCTACATTGCCTATCAAGCACCATCAAAATACCACATTTGCTGACACGCGACACTAAAAAATGTTGCATGCAATAATTTATAGATCTTAAAAAAATGGCACTAAACATGCCAAATTTAGTTGATTTTCTTCCTAAAAAATACAATCCAACGGTTGATTCCAACCAAAATGGCCATGCTGAATCCATCTACGTGATCAGATTTGTTAAAAACAAATTTCATCAATGAGATTATAAATGGGGTATGGAATAGGTATGATGACATAGCGGATGAGTGGAACTGAGCTACAAGAGCAACACCAATGTAAACCCTAACAACCTCAAATATCAACAGAAGATTGTGTTTTCAAAAGAATGCCAATTGCTTGTTGTGAGAGCCTAATTCAAAATTTGAAAGAGTTACTTCACTCATCCCTCGTCCTTAACCATTTTAGATACCAACTAACCATTGCATAGAAGTGGGTAGCCAACCTGATTACTTTGGATAAACTTAACTCACTTTTGTTAGAATAAAAAAAGCAATACAAATCTTCTAAAGGCTAGTGCTAAACTAAACATCGAACACCATCATTATCAACAACAACTCCATGCATTCCCAAGGGGTTTTGCATAGAGGACATAGCCTTGACCACTAGAGATGTGGTCAAGGTTCCTTTTGTTGGAACAAATGATGACCAAAACAAGGATTTAGGAGAATCGAGATCTCAAGCCTACTGGCATATTCTTAATATCGTTATCTTTAAAAATTTAATCATCCTACTTCAAGATTTCTAAAGATATGAAAAGGATTTGTTCACGACTAAGTTCCCAAGATACAACTAGGATTGGACCTCAAGAGCATCGCAGCTTCGCAAGATCAGGTGACCTCTCACACACTTGAATTTTGCAAGCCAAATCGAGAATAAAAGAATAGAAAGAGAGAAAGCTTGAGAATCAGAAAATTCGATGAACCAAAAGACGAAAATGAAAAAATTCATAGACTTTAGAAAGGCCAAGATGTTTTTATGATAAATGAAATTAAAGGTCATAAATCCAACTATTTGAAAATTAGAAGAAGATGACTCTGAATGGTCACCCGCCTTTGACTAATGATCAAGGATCTCCAAAGCCGTCAATACCCCATAAACGCTACATAAATGCATTTTTAAAGTCTTTCAAACGGTCAAGCCAATAGAGAAAATGAAAAGTCAAAGACAACTTGGTCAAAGTGAACCACGACACCTCACACGCGCCTCAAGCGCCATCAAAATGTCACATAGCCCCTCAAGTGTGTCAAAACACAACATTATGCACACACACGACACTAAAAATGACTCATGCAACCAATTTGTTGATTTAAAAAAAAAGGCTCTAAACATGCCAAAATTGATTGATTTTTTTTACAATATAATCCAATGGTTGATTTCAACCAAAATGGCCATGTTGAATCCATCTATGGGATCAGATTTGTTAAAAACAACTTTCATCAATGAGATTATAAATGGGGTATGGAATATGTATGGTGACAAAGCGGATGAGTAGGACTGAGCTGCAAGAGCAACACCAATCTGAACCCTAATAACCTCGCACATCAGCAGAAGATTGTGTTTTCAAAGAATGTCAATATGCATGTTATTGTGGGAACCTAATTCAAAATTTGAAAGATCTATTATATATATCTCTCGTCCCTGATAGTTTTGGATACCAAATAATCATGGCATAAAAGTGGGTAGCCAACCAAACTAACTTTAGACATACTTAACTAACTTATGTTTGAATGAAAAATACAACTCAAATCTTATAAAGACCAGTTTTAAACTAAACATCAAACAATATCATCATCATGATCAATGACAACTCCATGTAGCCCCAAGGGGTTTTGCGCAGTGGACATAGCCTTGACCACTAGACATGTGGTCAGGGTTCTATTTGTTGGAACAAATGGTGAACAAAACTAGGATTTAAGATAATCAAGATCCCAAGCTTAGAGGCACATTCTTAAGATCTTTATCTTCAAAACTCCAATCTCCCTACTTTGGAATTTTTAAAGATGCGAAATGGTTTGTTCATGACTGAGTTCCTAGAATACAACTAGGCTTGGACCTCAAGACTGTTACTGCTTCGCAAGATTAGGTGAACTCTCCCACACTTGAACGTGGCAAGCCAAATCGGGAACAAAAGAATAGAAAGAGAGAAAGCTTGAGAATCAGAAAATCTGATAAACCAAAAGATAAAAATAAAGAAATTTATAGACTTTAGGAATGCTACCACGTTTTTGTGATAAATGAAATTAAAGATCATAAATCCAATAGTTTGAAAATTGGACAAAAATAACCATGAATGGTCACCCACCTTTTACTAATGATCAAGGACCTCCAAAACAGTCAAACAATTATAATGCCCCATAAATGCTATATATAAAGTCTTTTAAATAACCAAACTATTCAAGAAAGCAAAGAGTCAAAGATGGCTTGGTCAAAGCAGATCTCAGCACCTCACACGTGCCTCAAGCGCCATTAAAACACCACATTGTGACTCAAGTGCCATCAAAATGCCACATTTCAGACACACGCAACACAAAAAATTGTTGCTTGCAACCAATTTGCCAAATTGAAAAACAAAAAAGGCTTTAAACAAGCCAAAATTGGTTGATTTTTTTTCAAAAAAATACATTCCAATGACTGATTTCAGCCAAAATGGCCATGTTGAATCCATCTATTGGGTCAGATTTGTTAAAAACAACTTTCGTCAATTAGATTACAAATGGGGTATGTAATAGGTATGATGACATAGCGGATGAGTGAAACTAAACTGCAAAAGCAACACCAATCTGAACCCTAACAACCTTATATATCATCAGAGGATTGTGTTTTCAAAGAATGACAATCAGTTGATCTAGGTGCTTAATTCAAAATTTAAAAGAGTTACTTCACTTGTCCCTCCCGAACCATTTTGGATACCAACTAACCATGGCATAGAAGTGGGTAGCCAACCTGATTACTTTGGATAAACTTAACTCACTCCTGTTTGAATGAAAAATACAGTCCAAATCTTCTAAAGACTAGTGATAAACTAAACATCAACCATCAACATCAACATCATTATTAACAACAACTCCATGTAGCCACAAAAGGTTTTGCATAATTGACCTACCCTTGACCATTAGACGTGTGGTTAGGGTTCCATTTGTTGGAACAAATGGTGACTAAAAACAGGATTTAGAAAAATAGAGATCCCAACGCTAAAGGCATGTACTTAAGATCGCTATTTTTAAAACTTAAATTGGCCAACTTCAAATTTTTTTAATATGCAAAGAGGGTTTGTTCACGAATGAGTTCCCAAGATACAACTAGGCTTGGACCTCAAGAGTGTCCCAGCTTCGCAAGATCTGCTGACATCTCCTACACTTGAACTTGGCAAGCCAAATCGATAACAAAAGAATAGAAAAAGAGAAAGCTTGAGTATCAGAAAATTTGATTTACCAAAAGACAAAAATAAAGAAATTTATAGACTTTAGTAAGTCAAAAACATTTTTGTGACAAATAAAATTAAAGGCCATAAATCTAACAGTTTGAAAATTGGACAAAATGACCCTAATTTGCCACCCGCCTTTAATTAATGATCAAGAATCTCTAAAATCGTCCAACAATCACAATTTCTTATAAACGTTATATAAATTCATTTTTAAGTCTTTCAAATGGCCAAACCATTCGTGAAAATGGAAAGTCAAAGATGGATTGGTCAAAGCAGACTGTGGCACCTCACACAAGCCTCAAGCTCCATCAAAACACTATATTGCACACCAAGCACCATCAAAATTCCACATTGAGCACACGCGAAACACAAAATTATTGCATGCAACCAATTTGCTGATTTAAAAAAGAAATGGCTCTAAACATGCCAAAATTGATTGATTTTTTTCTTAAAAAATACAATCCAGTGATTGATTCCAGCCAAAATGGCCATGGTGAATCCATCTATGGGGTTAAATTTTTTAGAAACAATTTTCATCAATGAAATTATAAATGGGGTATGGAATAGGTAAGATGACATAGTGGATAAGTGGTACTAAGTTGCAAGAGCAACATCAACATGAACCCTAACAACCTCAGATATTAGTAGAAGATTGTGTTTTCAAAGAATACCAATTGGTTGTTGTGGGAGCCTAATTCAAAATTTGAAAGAGTTACTTCACTCGTCCCTCATCCCTGACTATTTTGGATACCAACTAACCATGGCATGCAAGTGGGTACCCAACCTTATTACTTTGGATAAACTTAACTCACACATGTTTGACTGGAAAATACAGTTCAAATCTTTTAAAGACTAGTGCTAAACTAAACATCAACCATCACCATCATCATTATCAACAATAACTCCATGCAGCCCCAAGAGGATTTGCGTAGTGGACAGAGCCTTGACCACTAGATATGTGGCCAGGGTCCCATTTGTTGGAACAAATGGAGGCCAAAACCAGGATTTAAGAGAATCACAATCCCCAGCCTAGAATTATGTTCCTAAGGTTGTTATTTTGAAAACCTCAATCACCCTACTTCAGGATTTTCCAAGATACAAAAAGGATTTGGTCACGACTAAGTTCCCAGAATACAACTAGGCTTGGACCTCAAGAGTGTCACTAATTCGCAAGATCAAGTGACTTCTCCCACACTTGAACATGGCAAGCTAAATCGAGAACAAAATAATAGAAAGAGAGAAAGTTTGAGAATAAAAAAATATGATGAACTAAAAGTCAAAAATGATAAAATTTATAAACTTTAAGAAGGTCAAGACAAAAATAAAATTAAAGGCCATAAATTCAACGGTTTGAAAATCGAATGAAAATGACCCGGAATGGTCACCCGCCTTTGACTAACGATCAAGTACCTCAAAAACTGTCCAACAATGACAATGCCCTATAAACACTATATAAATGCATTTTTAAAGTCTTCCAAATGACCAAACCATTCAAGAAAATAAAAAGTCGAAGTAGACCACGACACCTTGCACGCACCTCAAGTGCCATTAAGATGCCACATTGCCCGTCAAGTGCCATCAAAGTGCCATATTGTGAATACACGTGACACTAGAATTTGATGCATGCAACGAATTTGCTAATTTAAAAAAAATGGCTCTAAACATGCCAAATTCGGTTGATTTTTTTCCTAAAAAATACAATCCAATTGTTGATTTTAGCAAAAATGGCTATGCTACCAGGTTAGAACTGTTAAAAACAAATTCTATTAATGAGATTATAAATGGGGTATGAAATAGGTTTGATGATATAGCAGATGAGTGAAACTAAGTTGCATGAGCAAAACCAATGTCAACCCTAACAACTTTACATATCAGCAGAAGATTATGTTTTCAAAAAATGTCAATCGGTTGTTGTGGGAGCCTAATTCAAAATTTGAAAGAGTTACTTCACTCATCCCTCATCTCTAACCATTTTGGATACCACCTAACCATGGCATAGAAGTGGGTAGCGAACCTAATTACTTTAGATAAACTTAACTCACTCTTGTTTGAATGAAAAATAAAGTACAAATCTTCTAAAGACTAGTGCTAAAATAAAACATTGAACATCATCATCTTCATTATCAACAACAACTCCATGCATCCCCAAGGGGTTTTGCTTAGTAGAGATATCATTAACCACTAGACATGTGGTCAGGGTTTCATTTGTTGGAATAAATGGTGTCCAAAAATAGGATTTTAGATAATCGAGATCCCAAGCCAAGAGGCACGTTCTTAAGATTGCTATCTTTAGAACTTCAATTGCACTACTTTGGGATTTCCGAAGATATGAAAAGGGTTTGTGCAAGACTGAGTTCCCAGGATACAACTAGGCTTAGACCTCAAGAGTGCCACTGTTTCGCAAGATCAGGTGACCTCTCCTACATTTGAACTTGGCAAGTCAAATTGAGAACAAAAGAATAGAAAGATAGAAAGCTTGAGAATCATAAAATCTGATGAACCAAAAGACGAAAATGATGAAATTTATAAAGTTTAAGAAGGAGAAGACGTTTTTGTGATAAATAAAATTAAAGATCATAAATCCAACGATTTGAAAATCGGATGAAAAATGACCCCGAATGGTATCACTCACTTTTGACTAACGATCAAGGACCTCCAAAACCGTCCAACACTGACAATGCCCCATAAACGCTATAGAATTGTATTTTTAAAGTCTTTCAAACGATCAAACCATTCGAGAAAATAGAAAGTCAAAGTCGAGTTGATCAAAGTGGACCACGACACCACCTCAAGCACCATCAAAATGCCATATTGCCCATCAAGTGTCATCAAAATGCCACATTGTGCAGACATGCAACACTAAAATTTGTTGCATGCAGCTAATTTGCTGATTTAAAAAAATGGCTCTAAACTTGCCAAATTTAGTTTATTTTTTTCCTAAAAAATAAAATCCAAGGGTTGATTCTAGCCAAAATGGTCATGCTGAATCCATATGCGGGATCAAATTTGTTAAAATAATTTCCATCAATGAGATTTTAAATGAGATGTGGAATAAGTATGATGACATAGTGGATGTGTGAAATTGAGTTGCAAGAGCAACACCAATATGAACCCTAACAACCTCACATATCAGCACAAGATTGTGTTTTCAAATAATGTCAAACGGTTATTGTAAGAGCCTTCACTTATCCTTCATTCCTAACCGATTTAGATACCAACTAACCATGGCATAGAAATGGGTAGTCAACCTGATTACTTTAGATAAACTTAAAAAATACAATACAATTTTTTTAAAAACTAGTGCTAAACTAAACATTAAACATCATCATCATTTTCAATGACAACTTCATGCCTACCTAAAAGGTTTTAAGGTGTGGACGCAGCCTTGACACACTTAGGATAAGGGCTCTAGTAAGACAGGCTCAGCTAGCACTAAGAGGTCTCTAATTTCTGAGATCCCGTCATTTGAAATAGGATGGATTGCATCGTACCATCAATCCAAGCTATCCAGCGTAATCATCTGGTCATTGATTGGACGGTAAAGATTGAATGCATGATGGAACCCATCCTACTTCAAATGATGGGATCGGTGTTCCTGATTTTCCTGTCCTTCATTAAAAAAAATGAATACAATGCTCAACAACAGATTCCCTCTCACTTCAGTTCTTAGAAACAGAACAATTAAAGAGAATGAATACAGCACCGCGCAACGTCTCCTCTCAGCCACCACCGTAGGGATGATCAATAAGCGAGATGGGCGAGCGGCATAAGGCCCCTGGGCCGCAGGCGTCGCAGAAGAAGATGACAGGCGCGCTGTCTCCGTCGGCGATCCCCCAGCAGCGCGTGTGCTGCCACACCTCGCATATGTCGCACGCGATCATCCGCTCCCCGTCGTCATCCCTCGCCCCGCACCAGCATTCCACCACCCAGCTGTCCGCCCCTCCCTCATACCTCAGACCGCACCCCTGGTCCATCCCGCTCCCCGCCACCCACACCCTCGCCCCGGACTCCGCCACCCCGAACAGCGGCTCCCGATCGTCTCCTCCCACCACCCCTCCGATCTCTCGCACCACGAACCCCTCGGCGATGCAATACGTGTCCCGCAGCGCCCTCTCGATCTCCCGCTTGAGGTCGCCGACGGTGGCGTAGGGCGGCACCACCACCACCTCCGGCGGCGGCACCAGCCGGCTCCACTCCTCCGCCTCCACCCAGCTCCCGGGCACCACCGAGCACAGAAACCGCAGCATCGCGTCGTCGTCGTCGAAGAACTGCCACGACTTCACGAACCGCTTCGTGTCTAGGACCGCCCGGGCCGCCCCCTGCAACACCTCCGCCTCCGGCGTCGGCCGGAAACTCGCCGGCAGGTAGCTCTCCACCACGTGCTTGTACACGTACACCATGTCCTTCGTCACCTCCGCACGCCTTATCTGTCGCACTCCACCACCGCCACTGCTTCCCTCAGAATCCCTCTCCTTTTCCGCACCAACGCCGGCCAATTCCTCCACGGTGTACTCAAGGACGCGGGTGGCCGGATTCACCCTCCTGCGGACAACGTGCCGGCCGACGAGGCACTCGTTGAGCGATTTGAGCACGAAGTCGAGGAGGCCCGTGTCGCCGATCGTCAGCCGGGCAGCGTCCCGCACCTCCTGCCGCGACATCCGGCCTCCGCCGTCAAGCAGCGAGTCGACGATCACGTCGGCGGCGTACCGGATCCGGTTCTCCGACCACCGGCTTTCCGGGAACGACACAACCTTCGGCACGCCCGCGTCGTTCCGGTTCTTTTCTGCCTGCTTCTTCCGAGTCTCCGCCGCCGCCGGAGCCCTTGAAGACTCTGCAGTAGACTCGTACGAATCGGAGAGGTGAATCGGAAATCCGGACCTGAACTCCATCATGAACCGGAGGAGGTCCCTGACGGTGTGCATCTTGGCCTCGCTGAGGCCCTGGTACGTCCGAACGATACGACCGATCGTATCGGCTTTCTCGACCGCCCTGAAATCGCTCAGCACGGTCGTTAGGGGGAAGCCGCCCAGGATCTCCACCGCCGCCTCGTATTTCGTCTCTGTGACCCCGAAGCTCCCGTGACCGTACACGTACCCCCATCGTCCGAACCAGGATCGCCCGTACGCCACGCTGTACAGGAGCCGGAGCTCCATACTCCGCTTCTTAGCAACGTCCTCCACAGTCACCTCCCTGAAGAAGAAGAATAAGAGGATCGGTTCTCCGGAATCTGACGCACATCGACCGGAAAATTCTCATAGACGACTTACCTGGTGCGCAGGAGACTGCAAATTCTATCCCAGAGGTCCATAATTTCGCGTCCGGAGACGTATTTCGATCCCTTCTCGTTGCCGTTGATGGAGATCAGGTGGCCAAAGCCGTTGCAGTGGACCATCCCGTGCAGGAGGTAGTCGGCGCTGTCAAATGCGTTCAATTCCGGCGGCATGCAGGCTCCGAGCAGCTTCTGCGACGAGTCCGATGATGGAATTATGAAATGGTACCGGCGTTTTGATACAAAGTGGTGGCTCCAACCTGGAATTGCATCAGTGATCAAAACCCCATCTGAATTCGGTATGAAAATTCCGACCATCCCCAGAGATCTTGGTCATGTTCTTGATTTCGATTAATTGGTAATGGTAGACGACAATCCGGGCGTTGGATAACCGGAATTCCGAAACTCCGGCGGTTTGCTAAACGGCAAACGCGGCCCGAAACCATGAGATTCAATCTCAGAAGCACCAAGAAACCAACAAAGATTACGATCGGCATTCTCACCGCTGCATCTGCAGTAATCGCAGTAAGGCCTGAACGGCTGCGAGACCCGCTCCTCGACGACATAAAGAGGGATGGCGATGCCGGAATCCTCCTCGATCAATATGGTCCTCCATGTCGGCATCCCCTCGACGGAGTAGTCCTCGACGTCGCCGCATTCTTGGAGGAATTGCCGGACGTTGTCCCGGAAAGCGCCGGAGAGGTCGAGCGGGCAGCCGGGATCGGCGAAGGTGTGGAAGCCGTAGGCTCGAGCTCGGCGCTTCCTCTTCCTGATGAACTCTTCGTGGGCGTCTGTTGATAGCTGAACCATGCTTGAGCCACGCTTCGGCTCCAGGCTCGTCGGCAAAATACTCATACAGAAAACAGAAACGGAGGAAGAAGGGAAAGAGAAAAAGAGAGAGAGAGTGAATCCAAACGAAGGAATTCGAATTTCCGATCGATAGCGTTTGTTGGATCGCAGCTAATTCCGGTTTTCTGTCTCCACGATTTCTTTGGAATTTTCTGGTTTTTATTACGTCAGCATGACGGCGACTTTTTGGGGTTGAAGGTAAGAAACTGATCGAACGGTTCATAAAGCGTTTCGCTTAATGCTGTGGTTTATCTGAGCCGTTGGTTGCCTTGGACCCTGATGGGATCCATGGTTGGGGTTGTGGGGATTGGACACGTGGCAAGATGGTGTTGCATGCTCTGGGGGACGCGGGGATTGGACGCAGATCTTTTGATGACGTGTGGTTTTGTGGTTGGTTGAAGAGTGGCTATGTTGTAACTGTTTGTTTGAGTCGGTTTGTTTGTGAACCGAATCGAATTGGAGGTTACAAACGGTTCGCATTTGGGTCATATCCGAGTGGATCTGAATCATACCAACGGTTCGGATTTGGGTCATGTCTGAGTGGATCCTAATCAATTTAGTCGGATTCAGTACAGTCGACAATGCCTAAGCATTAATTCGATTTGGTTTTGGCAAAAAGTTTTACATGTGAATCTGAATTTGTATCCAATAGACATCTAATCTCACTACATATCCCATTAGCTACTTAAGCTAGTAGGATCCAGCCCCAAGGGGTTTTGGTGCTGTGGGATGGGAGCGGTCGAGATTTCAATCCCATGGGGCGTCAGCCCCTTGCATTATAGCCAAAGCAAGGTGACTTCCTGGGGGCGAGGGCTACGCCGCAGTTTTACCGGACTCCGGACTCAATTAGGTGAGATAAGTAATGCCTGCATCCTAACAGAAACCGACCCATTTAAATCCCAGAATTCGTAATTGGGAGCAAAAGTATTGGATACAGGTTGGTTCAAGTTGATCCAACTCCATATTCGAAAATTAAAGCAGTAAATCTGAATCTAGGTTTCCAAATGAGGACTGGCTAATTAGATGTCAGTCCAGAACTGAAATTTATATGGTGATTCTGAAATTAATTGAAAAAGGTTCTAATCCACTCTTATGTATAAAAAGCACAATTTTGTTGGATTCAATCTACGATTGAAACGTAGATCCAACAAAATATGTTGGCCCAAATCTGAATTCAAAAAAAAATTGTGAAAGGCAAATAAATGTCTCTCTCAGATTTTGCTAATAAAAAAACATATATCACCATCCAATCACAATATTACCATTTAAGTGAAAAAATATTTACATTTTTTTACTTAAATATCACAATTGTTCTAGAAATTTTAATAAATCTTGTAATACTGTCAGTCAGAGGACTAGGGATCAAATTAGAGTACTTGTTGCTGGCCTTGGTTGACAATGGGTTCAAGCTCGGTCCTGATCCAGCTGATATGACGATGTCACACTTGGTCTTGGGCAAACCTGATCTGCATATAGTCGCGCACAGACATTGATCGACATAAAGGCCCTTAGAGGCTCAGACATTGCACCAGATCTCACCAATTTCTGACTAGCTATACGATCAAACCGACCTAACGGTGATGCTCGAGTTACAGGGACACCAAGCACTAGAAATGAGCCAAGGCCCATGTTCAACTCGAGAAGTCACTTGGGCTTACTAAGGCAAACTAGCCCGTCTGACTCGATTCATAGTGGGTGAGTTACCTTTGACCTTGAGACTGATCTTAACCTTCTTCTTCAGTACTAAAAGGAGCAGTAAGTGAGCATCGCCAAGCAAAATCCAACCGAGTTCAAATGGCAGTGTTTTCTTTTCTTCATTAGTCAGATGACCATGATCTTACTTTGATGAAATTGGTGAAATTGGACCATGCTTTTGTGATTCTGCTGATGTTCTTAGAGAACTAGTTGAAGAAGGTTGTGTTTTGTGTGGCAGGAATACTATGTAAAGTACTCGGGCCAGATCATTGGATCTGCGCCGCTGAAGAAGGCTTTTGCATGCTCGGTGGTCGGTCCGGAGGGGAGTACTCGTGGAGTCTTTACACTGCGAACACCGAAACAAGGCCATGGTCAACATGGCACTTCCTGGCCCATAACAGAACGTCTGAGTCATAGGCAAGTGAAGCCCCGTTGGTTCATAGGCAAATCTTTGATCAAAGAATTTTAACCCCTTTATTCTGATATAGGTTTTTTTATTTTGAAGGGCAAGCTGGGGTTAGGCAGACCTCCACCAGTTATTATTCAATGTACCTCGGGGGTTTGAACCTGCAACGTCCCACTACAAGGAGACGTGCACTGACAGCTCCTACCAACCAAGTGGAGCCCCCGTTGGTTTTTTATTCCTGACATAGTTGAAGATGAAGATTAAGAGAGTAATCCGAGGGGTGAACTCAGAATCCTACCGATGTTCTGCCATCATTCTGCTTTGTGCCTGTGCCCCAGTAAGAACGAAGACCACTAATATTTTCAAGAGAAGCCATTATATCTGAGACAATTGACTATGTGATTCCTCTCCAGCCTACACATGCAAAACACCAAAAAAACGGCAACTCGGTGGAAAGTTTGGGCACTCAGGGTCGACATAACAATCAAGACAGAAGGGTGTTAACATTTCAAGTCACCCGAACAGAGAGAGAGACAGAGAGAGGTTTGTTTGAACCGAGTCAGGTTTGACCAATCCCACACCGAGTCCCAAGAATGCCAACCATGTGCCACACAATGAATCGAGGAAACAATCTCCAGCAAAAGTAGAAGGGATTCAAAATATTCATGATGCTTCGTCCAGTCAATAAAGATTTGCATGAACAAGACAAATTTGCAGTTCTTTGACAGCATGCTGTGATCACAAACATCAGGCATCAAACTGAGTAGGCTACCACGATAATGACAACTCTGCAAAGCCAGGTTCAATAGAGACTGACCCACAAAGCCAGGTTTGCCTATCCAAAATGATTCTATGCTGTGTGTGTGTGTGTGTGTGTGTGTGTGAGAGAGAGAGAGAGAGAGAGAGAGAGAGAGAGATGGTTGTTTGAACTACTTGACCCAATCAACGGGAAACATTATTCTATATCCTATATTGGAGAGACAATTTGCAACGAAAAGGCCACCAGATGACCATCCTGATTGCCCACTTCTGTGTACACCCCCCACCTTATGTAGTCTAACATAGGGTGGGGTTGGGCGAACTACTTGGCCCGGTCAACAGTACATATTATTTAACCTATCAAGTTTCACATTGAGCGACATTTTGCAACCCAAGGCCATCAGAAGACAATTCAAATTGCAGTAAATTCTAGGGACAGCAATTACCAGGTCTTCAAATACCCATCATATTCGATGATCGATAAATCCTATTTTAAATGCAATTCCCTGTCACCCACCTCCATCTTATGCTTTCGAACAAGTTCCATACATGAAAAGATACTCTGACAAGTCAACATTCAGGATAGCAACATGTTTTTTTGAAAGGCGAGCTTGGGTTAGGCAGATCCTTACCAGTTAAACAACTATATACCATTGGGTTTTGAACATGCAACGTCCCAAACACAAGGTGACGTGCACTAGCAGCTCCTACCAGACAAGCGGAGCCCCCTTTGGTATTTACGATATCAACTTGTTGCTACAAAGAAGGTGCTCTAAAACTAGAGTTGAATACATATTGATAATTTAGGAGGTGGTGTAACAAATCACATCAAGAAAAGAAAGCCAGGGAAGACAAAGCAGCAACAAGAATGCAGAGACTGCTTAAATGCTAAGACCTGCTGGACTAGCATATTGACAATGAGTTTGTCCCTGTATTCTTTTTTTTTTAAGACAACAATTGAATTTTGTGTCTGATAGTACACCAGAGACGTACCAGGAAGGCATTCTACTGTGACATAGCCATCCACTACATGAAAACAGCTTTATTCGCCCACTGTCCAGCATTTCAATGTATCCCTGAGATCAAGCATAAGATTGATTCATGAGTTTATACAAACACTTCATTCATCAGCTCCGCGTTCCCCTCTCAAAGATGTCTCTTTTTATCATTTCCAAAAAGACTGCAATGAAATGAAGCATTTTATAGTAAGTGTTATAGACATGCGAGAATTTCAACAACCTCCACCTTGCTAGTTGAATGGCTGTCACCACATCAACCTTGATACTGAGGCCCTTGCTGCAAAGACTCAAATGTTCAATCAGAGATTTAACCCAAAAAAATCTAGGATGGGTGCCGCACCTAAAGCAAAGTATGGATTAAGAAGTGTTAGAACATATTATTTCCGGAGGGATTTTGGTCAGTTCAAAAAATAGTTCTTAATCACAGTACAGTAAATGGTGCTTCTGCTCACTTCCAGCAAGGTCCTACGCCACTTTCCTTAAATTCCTGACTGTGGTGGATAACAAATCATGCATCTTAAAATGGCTATTAACCAACATTCAACAAATGGCCCTCCTACTCACTTCTTCCGAGATCCTTCAGATGATGGACCTTTAGCCACCGTTTCCTTAAAGATCCCGATTGTGGCACACAATAAATCACACATCTTAAAAGCTTTGCTTTTCTTATAAAGGGAACAGTTGGAATGATGGATGTTACATCGAGTTTTTCAGAGGATAAATGCAGTAACTGGTGCAAGCTCATGGCTGCCTTGAACAATTTTCTCTTGAAGTCCTCCTTCTGATGCCAACAATTGATTGCCATCATCAGAGCATTTCCTATAATTCTATAAAGCATAGTGAAGGTTTGGCCTTTGCTTACACAGTTTACTTGGAAAAGAGCATCCTGGTCCCCCTTGAGTAAAGCTCCTGAAGAGGAGTTGTACATGACATATACTATTCTTGGATACGCAAGTGTGTGCTTTATGCTCATTCCCAAAATGTTTGGGATACTGCTTTCAGAGGCCTTGCCCTTCACACCCTTTTTGAGATGCCTTGGTTGCATACCCTTGCATTTACTCTCTCTCTCTCTCTCTCTCTCTCTCTCTCTCTCTCTCTCTCTCTCTCTCTCTCTCTCTCTCTCTCTCTCTCTCTCTCTCTCTCTCTCTCTCCATTAGAAGGAAAAACCATGTAGGACAAATGCATAAATAAAGGCCATTTACTACTTGGAACATTTATGTTTAGAATGGAAAGAACACTCATTTCAAAGTTAAACTCAAATATCAATGCTGGCTTGCAATGGAAAATCAAAGCTTGTAAAACAATTGAGGAACATCTTACTGGGGTTGGTAGCATATATTCAGGAAGGGCTGCTTCATCCAGCATATTCACTTCCTAATTTCCACATATTTATTAGTGGCACTCGCTAACCACCCCATATCTTCGCTACAAATTTCATCCAAAATTTTCAAGAAGTTTGTACCATCCAATGAACCGTGAAGAGCACGGCATTTCCACTAATATTTCCTGCTCCTTACAGCTGTAGAAACATGCCTATCTCACAGTGTTCATGCTCGAAAAATGCCTATCTCACAATTTCTAATATTTCAATTAATATTGGCAGTGCCTTTTTTAAGAGAATTCATGTTAACTCTTTGCCTCCCTTGCTTGCATTCTCCAATGGCACTTTCCATTCATTCTCATACAGAAAAAATATTATAACATAAAAATGCTAAATGTACTACAAATGTTTGTATTTTCACAAGAAAAAAAGGTCACACTCTCTAGCTTCAAACATAAAGATGAGAGAAGAAGGCATAAATGAATAAAAAACCAACCAATTCCAATGAAAACAATCTTGAAAGGCATGTGTCTGTTATTTAAATTCACCAGAAAACAGGTCACCAGCGACGCCCTTTCCAAAAATCGCAACTTGTTTTCTCTAAGAAGAGGTACAAACGGCAACATTCCCATTTCAAATTCGGAGAAAGGAAGAAATGAAAAACCACATCAAGATTTCTGATGAATACAACAAAAATCACAGCAGAATCTCTACCAAAAAAGAAAAAGCGAAGAAATAAAGCAAACAGATCAATCTCACTTAGTTCAGAGCACCGGCTCCCGCCTTCCTCCCCCTAGCAAGCTTCGTCCACTCCGTGTGGAACGATCCCGGGCGGTCCACGCGCTCGTACGTGTGCGCCCCGAACAGGTCCCTTTGAGCCTGCACCAGGTTCGCCGGAAGCCTCGCCCTCCGGTAGGTATCAAAATACGCCAGGCTCGCGCTCATTCCAGGCGTGCTGATCCCCGCCTCGATCGCCATCCCCACGACCCTCCTCCACGCAGCCTGCCGCTGCACCATCTCCCTCGCGAACTCAGGATCGACCAGCAAGCTCGCGAGCCGCGGGTTCCGCTCGTAAGCCCTCTTGATCCGGTCGAGGAACACGGCGCGGATTATGCACCCGCCCTTCCAGATCCTAGCGAGCTCGCCGAGGTTGAGATTCCACCCCTTCTGCGCGCTCTTCGCCCGTAGGAGGTTCATCCCCTGTGCGTAGCTGCAGATCTTCGAAGCGTACAGTGCCTGCCTCACGTCATCCACCAGCGCCTTCTTATCGACCCCCCTCTTCCCCGCCAACCCTTCTCCCAAACCCACCTCCCTGAAGAGCCTATCCGCCTCCTCCCTCTCCTCCTTCAACCCGCTGAGGTAACGGCAATCGAGCGACGCCGCGATCGTCGGCGCCGCGACCGAGAGCTCGGCCGCCTGCTGGACCGTCCATTTCCCGGTCCCCTTCATCCCCGTCTTGTCCAGTATCTTGTCCACCAGATCTCCCTCCCCGAGCTCGTCCTTAACCCCAAAGATATCGGTCGTGATCTCGATCAGGAAGCTCTCGAGCTCGCTGCGGTTCCAATCAGCGAACGTCGCCGCCAATTCGGCGTTCGACAGCCCGCCGACGGTCCGCAGCACATCGTAGGCCTCGGCGATGAGCTGCATATCGCCGTACTCGATCCCGTTGTGGACCATCTTGACGAAGTTGCCGGAGCCGCCCTCCCCGATGTAGGCGACGCAGGGACCGTCGTCGACCTGGGCGGCGACCCTAGCCAGGACGTCCTCGACGTTGAGGTAGGCCTGGAGGGATCCTCCGGGCATGAGGGAGGGGCCGTTTCGGGCGCCCTCCTCACCGCCAGAGACTCCCATGCCGAGGTAGAGGAAGCCGGCGCCGACGGCCTCTGAGGCGCGGCGCTCCGTGTTCTCGTACCACTCGTTTCCGCCGTCGATGATGGAATCGCCGGGCTCGAGGAAGGGAGAGAAGGAGGCGATGGTGTGATCTACCGGGGAGCCGGCCTTGACGAGGATGATGATGGACCGGGGCCGCCGGATGGAGAGGACGAAGTCGCGCGGGGAGTAGTGCCCGGTGAGGGGGAGGGCCTCGCCCTCTTGCCGGGCGCGGTCGACGGTGTCGTCGACGCGGGAGGTGGTACGGTTGTAGACGGAGATGGGGAACCCCTTCTCGGCGATGTTGAGGGCCAGGTTCTGGCCCATCACCGCCAGCCCCGCCAGCCCGATGCGGGACAGTGCTGCCGACTCCATTTCCTCTCTCTCTGCCGATGGATGATGATGAAGATGAAGATGATGAGCGTGCTCTTATCTTATTGGGGTTTCTAATCTTTCGGAGGTGGGCGGACCTTTCAAGGGGGCGAAAGGGTGATCTGTGGGGAGAGCAGATCAGGTGATTTGGCATCCTCACCGTTTACAAATTTCATAAAAGACCGTGGGTCTTTGAGATGAAGAAATGGACGGTGAAGATGTCAAATGAATTTCTTAAAGTAATCCGACGGATCACCTGTCTGCTCTCGTTGGTTCGTGTACTGCGGGGGAATATGCTTTTTCTCTTTGTTTGTGGGGTGGGGGGGTTACGATTCTTTTGTTTGTTTGTTAGTTAATTAAGATATTATTGATTATAAAGGCTACACTGACGCGCGCGCACACACACATATACCTCCACCCAAGTGGGGGAGGCGGGGAATCTGGTTCCAAGATATAATGGGACTTAAGGATGGCAGTGGACCTGGGAAAAATGGGGATCCGCCCCGCCTCATTTCGGGAAGGAGGACATGAAACGGGGATGGAGGTTAAAATCAAAACCCGTGCGGGGATGGACTTACACTTTTTCCTGCTCTGCCCCGTCTCCACTTTGCTTAGTTTCACCCTGTTCCCAATCCTTCTTTAAGGATGGCAATAGACCAAAGGGAAATGGGACCCTGCCCTGGTTTGCTCCGTTTGAATTGGGGATTGACGACAGGAAATAAGGATATAGGACAGGATTTTGAGATGGAGCGAGGGTGGAGACCTTGTCCCCCACCCCGATCCACTACCATCCCTAACGGGACTTTACCTCATATCAAATTTATTTGATTGTATTTGAATCTGAATCTAAAATACAAAAACAGCAGATCCAAGTCCCAATCAAATATAAGGATGCAAGGTTGAAACTAGGGATGTAAACGTTTCGGTTTAGGATTAGATATCGTCAATACCATATTGGACTAATCAGTTTCCATGACTTTTTTCCTTGGGGAGAAACTCTCCCCAAAACGGCACAAGTGGGACGAGTTTCTCCATCGTTCCAAAGTAGGGGTGTCAGCAGGTTGGGTTTACCTAGACCCAACCTGTGCCAAACCCTATAGGGTCCAAGTATAGTGTTAAATAAGAAGACCCGATTAAGATTAAGACTCAGGTTCAGGTCCAATTAATACATGGATCCGGGAATAGTTTGTAAAATTTTATGCCAAACTCGAGCCCGACCTGCAGGTCTGATTCATGTAGTTTTTATCGGGTCTGAGTATGGTTTTTTTTTATAGTAGATCAGATTAGACCCGAGTCCATACCCAAAAATCGGGGCCACGCCAGGTTCCACCTGGGTCCAAACCAAACCCGACCTGGTTGACACCCCTAGTTTGAAGGCACGCGTGGAGCCCACTGAAAAGGGAAGGAAGTTCGGTAGGGAGGAACTTCCACCGTAGCATCAAACCCGCTCTGAGATTCTTGTTTGATGGTTTAGGATGAAAAAATATGAAAGGCATTGAAAAAAGTGCAAGAGAACCAGCGCAGCTAGGTCTCTGACCCAGCCTTTACAACCACAAAACCCACCCAGCCCTATGGGTCTCACTTGTGCAGTAGTAGGGTGGGTTTTGTGGTTGTAAAAGCTGGGTGAGATTGCAGAGTTTAACAGGATCCGCGGTTTCTTCATATAAATATTAAAGAAAAAATACTTCTCTAACAATGGTGAGATTTGAAATCACATTGAAGCCCCCCGTTTTACTCACTTTTCATGTGTTTCCCAATCATATTCTCCACATTTGTGATTCTGAATCATATGAATCCCGAAGCTCATGTGATTTGGATTCAAAGAGACGCAAGTAAACGTGTTTCATGCTGTTTTAATTCAGCCAGAGTTGTCACACCCTGTACCGGTGGGCCCTCAGCAGAGTGAACACGGTGACTCCATGCTTGGGATTTCGTGAATCCCCCGGTCACTGCTTTCAACTAGGGCTC
Organism: Nuphar pumila; assembly: GCF_984573655.1. Taxonomy (NCBI): domain Eukaryota; kingdom Viridiplantae; phylum Streptophyta; class Magnoliopsida; order Nymphaeales; family Nymphaeaceae; genus Nuphar; species Nuphar pumila. Next base: position 9,207,856 of record NC_143262.1, read on the forward strand.
CCATATAGGCTCCCCTACAGTTATGGCTAAGCAAAGTGTCTCCCTAAGGATGACAATTTTATGATGCTGCAGAAGCAACCATGGGTATGTATAGTCAAATGCGACCAGGTCACTGTCTTAGGGGGTGGTTTCTCCGTTCCTCATAAAAAAAAATCTAATGTATCCCGGCAATTTCAATTGTTGGAGTCTCAATTATATGGTCAAAATGAATTTCCACTATGCAAACTTGATCATGAACGTATCCAGATATATGGGCTCGGTCCAATGTTGTCAGTATCGAAATCAGCCCTGAATGGTTTGGCCACCGATTCAGTTGTATCAGCCAATACCGATACTCAAGTGAATCGTTTTATATAGGTTAATAAATAATAATAATAATAATATTATCATTATTACGTATCAGTTATAATGTGACACATGTTAAAACTATTCAAATAATATCAAAAAATTAATTTTTAGTATTTTTTCATGATTCAGGAGTGATGGATGAGCTTACGAGATCAATTCAAGAAAATGTACCATGGTGTATGTTGTTTGCTGATGATATTGTTTTGATTGATGAGTCTAGAGCTGGGGTTAATGCTAAGTTAGAATTATGGAGCCAGACATTGGAAGCTAGAGGTTTTAAGTTGAGTAAGATTAAGACTGAATATATGGAATGTCGGTTTAGTAAGCAACAAAGTAGTGATGGGAGTGTAGTGAAGCTTGGTGAGCAAGAAATACCGGTGAATGATTATTTCAAATATTTGGGTTCCATCATTCAAAAGTATGGAGAAATTGATGGAGATGTAAATCATAGGATAAAAGTTGGGTGGATGAAATGGAAAAGTGCAACTGGAGTGTTGTGCGATCGTAGAATGCCATTGCGGTTGAAGGGAAAGTTTTATAGGACGACTATTAGGCCCGCTTTACTATATGGTACGGAATGTTGGGTTGCCAAGAGACATCATATTCAAAAAATGAGTGTAGCTGAGATGCGGATGCTTAGATGGATGTGTGGAAATACAATAAAAGATAAGATTCGGAACGAAGAGATACGTAAGAAGGTAGGTGTTGCACCCATTGAAAATAAGATGTGAGATAATCGTTTACGGTGGTTTGGACATATTCGGCGAAGGCCTAATGATGCTCAAGTTAGAAGGTTCGAGAAATGGGAAAATATATTAGTTAAAAGAGGTCGGGGTAGGCCTAGGAAGACTTGGATGGAGATGATAGGAAATGATATGAATGCTTTGAACCTCACCGAGGACATGGCATTGGATAGAAATGATTGGAGGAAAAGGATTCATGTGGAAGACCCAAAATGAATTTCTTTTTTTGGTTCATATCGCTGACCCCAATTGTTTTGGGATGAAGGCGTAGTTGTTGTTGTTTGATTCAGGAGTGAAGCATATCGATACGATGTGTATAAGCCGATAGACACCGATACTGATAACATTGGCCCGATCCAAACAAGACAAGGCCATAGTCCAAAATTGGGATAGCAGTGGACGTGGGGGGGGGGGGGGAATGGGGCCTCACATCGCCTGTTTGCACCGGGAATAGAGGACATGAAACGGGGATGAAGGTTAAAATCAAAACCCGTGCGGGGATGGAGGCAGAGATGGACTTACACTTTCCCCCGCCCTGCCCCCGATCCCCGTTAGTAAAATAACTAAAACACCTTTAAGGGTGGCAGCGAACCGTTGGAGGCAGGGATGAAGGTTAAAATCAAAACCCGTGTGAGAATAAAAGCGGCATTGAAGGGCAGAATTTTGAGACGGGGCAGGGGTGGAAACCTTGTCCCCTGCCTCCGCCTCAATCCACTGCCCGTAGTCCAAATGGGTGGCTTGGTCTTAGAAATCACCAAAAGCCGGCGCACATTTTCTTATGACTTAAGAGTCTTGACTTTATTACATAGAACTAAAACCAAAAAAGCAACAAAAATATGGCCCTTCAATATGTTGAAGATCAAATAGCTTCTAACAGTTTCTGTAAAATTAGTTCTGAAAATAGTTTTAAATTAATAAATTCTTAAAAACTCATTTTTAACATATAAAAAGCAAACTGGCGTCTGAATGACACGTTGCTTCTTTCTCGCTCACATTCTTATCGATATTATTCAATCATGTTCACTCTATTGATCAATAATCATAATCCTAATCATTGATTAATTAACAGCAACAGCAAGACCATTATCATCAACATAAATGTGTTCATGAACATGATCATTGTTAAAAGCACTAATCATCATCATCCAATAACCACTTATTGTTTTTTATTCACTACCATCTTTAGTATCATCTTCATCATCACGGCAATAACCACTTATTGTTTTTTCTTCTGCCGCCATCTTTAGTATCATCTTCATCATCGCCATCACTGAAGTCACGTATCAAAACGATCATCATCATCGACGATTAACAAAACCACCATCATCACTTATATCTTATTTTTTGTTATATTACAATCCCAATTACCATAATCATCAACACCTTGCAACCATCACCTCCATCTTCTTTGCTCAAGCTAAAACAGTCGCTCTCCTCTTTCATTTGCAGCGAGTAAAGGGGAAATTGTTGGCACGGAGCCACAGACTCTTTTTAAGGCACTGATCTTTTTCGAGGAAAAAGGCCGGAAGGCCACCTAAAAAAAGACAGAGCCCTATTTTGTACTCCTTTTTCCAGCCACTCATGGCCGGAGAATAATATTAAAAAAGTCATGTGCACCATCATTTGTTAATCAATCTACGATGGAATAATTGGCCGGAAAATAAAACAAAAGATGACAAGAATGGTAGAAGAAAAAGGGATCAGATGCATGAGAAGAGGGGCCTAGATAAATGGGGCTTTAAAAATATGGGCTTTTTTATTTTCAAAGAGGTCAGGCAATGTGTGGTCGGTGATGGGGTTTTTTCTTTGAATTTTTTATTAAAAAAAATTTATTTCCGCTTCATAAAACATTTCAAAATCTTTTTTTTGTCCAAAAATAACAGCTAAAGAAACTCTTACCAGGACATAGTTTTCAAAACTTATAGAAAATCAAGTTTCGGGCATCATTCAAATGGCGAATGGAACCTAAAGCCTGCTTTCAGCGCTTTTCTGTCAAATGCATGTTCTAATCTAAAACAAATACTTTCAGTCTGAACTTTTTATTTTCTTTTTTTTTGATAGGCAAAAAAGAAATAAAATCTTTTTAAGAGAGTTTTTTCTAAAAAGTATTTTTTTTAAAGGAAACATTCCTCCCCGAAGAGCGGTAGAAGAATATTTCCTACCAAGAGAAAATCCGGAGGTCCACTTCCTACCACCCATCTCACGGTCACTGCCACCATTCATCTCACCACCACCACCCACCTCACGAAAACCATGTAGGAGAAGCTCTACCACCACCCCCTCCTCTCTTATTTTTTAAAGATTTTTTATTTGATTTTTCTCATAGTACCCAAACAAGTGAAAAATTTTTATTTTAAAAAATTATCATGTCAAAACTTCTCATAGGCAAATTTTTTTTTCCTAAGAGAGTTTTTATTGTTTCCAAACTTGCCTTTATTGTACCGTATAAAATTCAGATCCAGACTCATTTTCAAGCCTGCAACTTGAAATTCAGATTCAAAATTCATACGTACCATGGCTCAACCCATATCCAACACGTTTGTACCTGTTGAGATGATACATTTTGTTGCTATCGTTAAGCAAAGTTACATTGCTGCCGATGGCAAAGAGCATCAATTCCTTGGACCAATGATCCGGACAAAACAACAGGGTCCGGAACACTGCCATAGCCATTCCCTGGTGAGTAGCAAAGCTAGGAGACTTAACAATGGCATCAAAATCAAAGTCGGGAACAAGTCGAATATGGGTCAGGTTATTTGAACCAACAATTTATCCAGCTTTCAACAAGAGGGGTAGGGCTGTCAATGGGTCAGGTTTGTACTGGGTACCCAACCCAACCCAAACCTTAATTTTCAGGTATGGGCATGAAAAGGGATGACCCAAACAATATGCAAGCTGGGTTTGGGTTATGATTTTTACCAGGTACCCAACCCAACCCGAAAAGAGTATTTTATATGTATTTTCAGTAAAAATAAATTTCTGAAATTATCTAAGTCCGGGTTTGGGATTTCATTTCCATGGCCCAAAAAAATCCAAACCTGGTCATTAATTATATGAGTGGGTCTGGGTCAACCCTAACCCAGTCTTACCCAACCCATTGACAGACAGAAAGAGGGGTGCAGTTCAAAATCAAGATCCAACTCAAAACATAGCAAAATTCCAAACTGGTCAAACTCCTGGTATTGAATCCACAGAAAATAAGTCAAGTATAATGATTCTTAAGAACAATAGATTAAACGGGTCGGGTTAGACTCGTTTAAACCTAAATGTGAACCTATTTACTTACCCCATTCCGCCAAATCCAGACAAACCTGACATTATATATTCTAGAAATCCGACTCATTTAAACAGATTAGTTTATGATGTAAATCTGCCCCATTTTTGATAAGTTTTTTTTTGGATTCAATACTGGTTTTTGATAAGTTGCACCATAAAGGATGTCATTTCACACACACACACAGATGATAATGACGAATGCATGTTGTTTGAACGGGATTTTTCTAGAAAAGTTAGGTGAATGGCAACTTTTCTGAACAATATAAAAGACTAAACAGATTTGAATTTCTATAAAAACATGCACTGGATTAAGGAGACACTTTCAAAAGCATTGCACCGACTGGGTTGAGTTCCAGAAGTAGTAGATGAAATAGCTAAATTTTTGTATAAGATTTTCGAACCACTGCCTTTTATATTCATATCTACCTTTTGTCACCAGTTCATATGGTATGAATCCATGTTAGTGGCATAACCATTAAAAGAATGCAGAATTCGTGCAAAATATTCAGGAAATATAAAATTATACTCCAGATATATGGGACAAGGTGTCATTTTAGCAAAACGTTTTACAGCATAATGTTTTGAACACAACCATCCATATTCCTGTTTTTAGATATTGTATATGAAATTTACAAAAGATAATGAATTTGCAAGAATTCCAGGTAGGAAAATTTTCAATCTCTTGTGGGCCGGCCGGCTTAAGAGCTAAGACCAAGAGAAAGCAAGCACACTCTCACCTTTTATGTGATGGCTGGATTCAGCCCTTATTAGCATAAAACTTAGCACAACCTTACTGCCACCAAAATTCGGTCAAGGTCCAGGCCTGAGCATTGACCGAAAGTCTGGCTACAGTCATACCACCCATTCTCACACATCTAACATTGCACATGCTCAGATGAGATTGATCTTCTATGCATACGTGTACATAATTTTGTGTGTGTGTGAAGTTTTGCAACCTTACTCCACTATCAGCTTGGTGCTTGCTACCCTTTTTCTACATGTTTACATATAGTGCATCAGTTTGAACAAACATGGAATAATATGCATATGATTTGCTTATTTCACTGTTATCGGCAGAGATTTCATCCACTGCAATCTTTGATATAAACACTCATGCAAACACACACAACCTGATACAAACTAAGCAATGTGATCTGATTTGTACCAAAAAACAGCAGTTGAATGGTCATGAGTGCAATTGCACATCAACTTAATGACACATCAATTACCTGCAGAGAAAAATAGTGCAAGGAAACATCAGTGATGTGCACATACTTTATTTGTTTTCATGACATCAAGTGATACAAGTGAGGAGCAGGTATAGTTCAAGCCAACATGGGAACGCTGTGGAATAAGGAACAAGGACATGTTTAAAGGTCTAAAGAGTTCAAGGTTTTAAACAGTGAAAAAAAAAGTGAGGTGGTAGGAGCATTTTGACATGATCATAAGCATTTAACAGGAAAGCCCAAGCCTCAGAAACAATATTACAATATACATATGAAAAATAAGATTAGAATGAATAACATTAATTAAAAACCCAAACGCTACAAAGAAACTAAGACTTAAAATGCATGAACAATCTAGAGAGGAAACGAATAACACCTATTTCACACAAAAAAAACAAAAAAACTAACAAGGAATGCACAGGAAAAAATTTACATCTCAACCATCATGAAAAGGCTAATTGCAGATAATCACATACAAGATAAATAGCTGCAATAAAAAAAACTGTGAAAAGCAAAATTTTACAACTCACCATACATGCAATGCTAGAAGACAGGAAGACTGGGAGTAATACTTGATAACCTCAAAGATCGTGCTTCTTCTGGTTCATAACTAAAATTAGAACCTTGTGATCTTGAAAATGCCAAATAGATTCAGCCCCAACAAACAGCCACAGACCAATAACAAGATCAACTACTCCACGAAGTAGAAGTATATCCTCATGGACATTACTTTTCACAACAGATTGCACAGTTGAAAAGGATCAGTGCTCTCTGATGTCTACTACCTTGTGAAGGACAAAATTGTTCAGAAAATAATCTTACCCGTGAATATCCAGGTTGTAAACTTGGAGGTGGAGGGGGCAGATCTTGCCGCTTTAAAATGATGGAATCACCTTCTGTTGCATGACTCTCTGCCATAAGAAAGCTACACAGAAACACATGTTATTCCTTATGGAAACTGTCAATAAAGGAAATATTGATGAACAATCCACAACCTAAACCAAAGGCCAGAGGCAGAAGCCCCACTGTTTGCCATATCATCGATAGTTAAGCAAGCTTAGCTACATCGCATCTACTCACCCAGACTATGAATAACTTGAAAGCAAGACTACTCGAGAATAAAAAACAATCACCAGGAGAAACAATAGCAGGTTCCAACATTTTGTACAGTACATTTGTCCCAGTTCAATCCACGAGTTAATAAACATCAAACTGTCAAATCATATCAAGATGAGTGAAGCCCCTCTGAAAATGGCGCAGGGTAGTTTTTAGTAATTTTGGGAAGTTAGGTACTGTTTTGAAAATAGTTGTAATTTAGGCCTTCTTTTGTAATTTTTATAAAAGTTTATTATAAATAGGGGATGTCGAGCATTGTTTCAGCGGTCTTCTACCTAGGGTTTCATGCTCCTTTCCATACCTTCTTTCCCCCTTTCTTCCTCCCTGTCTCTCTCTATTTTGCTGCCTCTCTTCTTTATGCTATTTTTCTTCTCCTTTCCATTCTGTTTTCCATTGTTCTTCATTTTCATTTTAGTTGTTTGTTTTTCGTACTTGCTGCAGGTACCCACGGCTAGAAGCTTTCAACTCGGATTTGGTGCGAACCACCATCTACCACCACGTTCAGCGGCCTAGAAATCTCCCCCTACAACCGACCGATCTCTTTCTTCCACCACCAATCTCCCCCTTCAACAACTCGGTTTCCAATTGTGTTGCAGCCAAAAACGGATTTCAGCAACAAAAAGACGTTCGTGGCATAAGATCTGAGGTATATCTCCATTCTTTTCTACCCTCAAACTCGTTGGGCAGCCTTGAGGTGCGCCTTGAGGTGCGCCTTCCTCCCCCTCTCTACTTTTCGGTTTTTATTTTTACATTTAAAAATAAAAAATAAAAAATCGAGTCTTGGCCATTTTTCTTTTGAGTTTTGCTTTGGGTTTTTGATATGTCATGTTATTTGTCGTTTAGAGTCAATTTCCAAGGTCTGATCGTTTTCTTGTCGGTGTTTTTGTTGAGTCTTGAGTCATCCGGGTCGAAAAACTTAACCGAAAAAGCCCTATCGGTATTAGTCAGTTAAATAGTTTATTTTTATATTTTCATTGATTAGATTAGTTTTAGGTTAGTTTTAGATTAGATTCAGTTCTTTTTATGTTTAGATTTACGTTTTAATAAAATAAAAGAGAGGCATAAATAGTCTTTTATCTATTTTCTTGATTTTTTTGCATATTATTGTCTTTCTATTGAAATCGTTAGATATAGTTTAGTTTCTTTTTTATTATTCACGTGATTTTCAGTCCAGATTAGGTTAGATCTAGATTAGTTTAATTTAGATTAGGTTTTTATATTCGGTATTTATTTAGATTTAATTAATTAGGAATTTTTAATACTAGCCGATTAGGGTTCGTGTAGTCTTTTCAATTCTTTTTAATTTTTGGTAGTGTTAGATATTGTTTTTGTTTGTTATTTACGTTTAGTAGGTTAATTATAATCTATGTTAAATCACATTTTTCTTTTCAGCAATTTAGTTAGTTTATTAATTTTAATTTCCGTTAATTGTTGTTTATTTAATTAATAGCTTGAATTAGGTTAATCGGCAGATTAAAGAGTTAATTAGATTAGCTTTAATTTCAGTCGCATAGATTATTAAATTTTTCTGTTCTTTATCAGTAGTTAATTGTTAGTTTTAATTCCAGAAGTTAATTTTAGCATTTAAATCAGAAAATAATAGTGTTCATCGTTAATTATCGTTTTTAATTAGATTTTTAATTTTCAGCTGAATTAGATAGCTGTAGATTTTATGTTTAATTAGTAATATTAATTCACGTTAATCATATTTTACATTAGTTAGATTAGTATTGTTTTTTTTAAACGTCATTAAATTAGATTAATGAAAAATAGCTTAGTTAAATTTAATTAGCCGAGTTGTTCCTTTTACTTAATTATCAGTTTTTTGTTTAATTAGCATAGTTCATAATATTTTCGTTCAATCGTGTTTCGCTGCAGAGGATTTTTGTTTAGTTCAGTTAGTCAGATTTAGTTTTAAATTTAGTCACATCAATTTTAGTTTAGTTGTTAATTTTGATCGTTCAATTAAAATAGATTAGTTAATCAATAGCTGGTTTCTTGCTTTTATTTTTCTTTGCATTGATAATTAGATAAGATTAGATAGTTTAGTTCTTTATTATTTCCAGATTTATTAATTGTTATTAGTTTAGCTTTAAAGTCGGTACAGCAAGATTAGTTAGTTATTAGATAGGTTAGTGTGTTAGTTAGTTGTTCTTGTTATTTACTTAGTTAGCATGTTAGTTTTAAAATCTTGAATCTTGAATTTCGGTTAGCTTTCTTGAGTAGTTAATTTAGTTAATTGATTGCTTTGAGTTTCTGATTTAGCTATTGTTTCTTGATTAGTTATGTTAAAAGATAATCATGTATCATATATATATATATATGTGTGTGTGTGTGTATTTTTTATGTTGTACCCAAAATACCCGATAGGGGTATTTTGGTCTTTTCATCATGTATTTTTCTCTTAGGTTTATTTTCTCTTTTCTTATTTTTTATTTCTTTATTTTTCTTTTATTAAATGTATCACATGGGACCATTGGGGGCCCCACTTGTGTAGTCGTTGGGGTGCCCAACGGTCATAAATATGACCATTGGGGCTCCCCAACGACTACCCAGTGGGAGCCCCAATGGCCCCCTCAATCTCCCTTTCTCCTCTTGTATATAAAGGGGTCTCCCCCCCTTCTCAAGGTGTGGTTTTGGGGTTTTACCTCCTACCAATAATGAAGATCATTATTTTTTAGCCTTTGTGGCTTTGCCCCTTCGTGGGTTTGTGTATTGGCACTTTATGTGCATTCGGTTACCCCTTAGTGGGTGTGTGTATTCGTACTTCATGTGCATGTTTATTGGTTCATTCTTGAACCTATTGTATTCAAAGTCATTTCCTAACATGGTATCAGAGCCAGGTCGTGATCGGGTTGTCTTTTGGTGCATCGGAAAGTGTGTCGCTCAAAGAAACTTCAAAGAATGGTGAAGTATTTATTGTTTCTCTTCTCTCTTTTTTTGAAGTCATTCGGTATGTATTATTTTGTTTCTTGAAAGTAGCATGAATCATAAAGCTATTTGTTTGATCATTTATATGCATATGTTTCCATTATCATTATGTTGCATGTTGAGTGATTGTATGATTTGGGTCTTCATTTGAACCCTTATTGTTTTCGTATATCACATTTCATTGGGAACTTATTATTTTCTAGATATATGGTTGCTCAAGACATACTTTAATGGGTCGTTTATCTCCCAAAGCATAATTTGATCTTACTCATGTGTATGGCTTTAGGAGGTTCTATTTCATGTCTTGCATATGATTTAAAAGCCTTGTATGTGGTTGTGTTAAAATCTTTTAACACTCTTTAAAGAGTGTTTGAAAGCATAAAATCTTTTAACACTTGTTGAATTTAAAATTCTTATAAAATAACTTTCATACTTTGAAGTCATCAATTGCATATATTTTGTTTGAAATCATATGTGTAGAAAGCTCTTAAAGAAAATTGGGTTGAAACTCTTAGTTTATGAAGAATTGTGATAATTCACATTCTTCTCTACACATCTATCGATTTTCCATCACATATAATAGTAATTTATGAAGAATCCTCTATAGAGTGATGTTTTTCAAAATTGTCTTCAATTATGTAAGATTGATGATTTTTGCATAGGTGTTTCATGATTGACTTATAAGATAACTTCTAAAATTATATGTTTTCTTGCTAAATTATTGGTCTTTGCTTAATGCTCTTGACTCTCATATGAAACCTAATTTGTTTTGAGGTCCTCTCTTATTTATGGGTTTTTAGTGCATTTTTTGTGAAAAATTGATATAATTCTTGTATGTGAATTTCTCACATCTAAATCTTTGTTGTTCACTTTTGTATGAATCCTAAGTGGGTCTTGTTAATGATAACTATTTGTGAGAATTCTGCGATTCTTGTGAAAAGAAGGATTGTAAAGGTCTTTCAATGTTTTTGTTTTATTTAAAGAATTTTAAAAAAAATTGTGATAAATATGTTGTATGAACCATTGTGTTCATTAAGAAAGATCTTTTAAAAGAACTTCTCACACTATATAGAATCTTGATATGCGTTATTTTATAGTGTGTCTATTGCATATTTTGGTATAAAAGATTTCATTAGTTTGGATTTTCTTCTAACGATGCAATTTTATAAACTTGTTTGTTTGTATTTTTCACATAAGGTTTCAAAACCTCTTGATTGTATCTCTTCTTTTAAAGGATGCCTACATTGGCCGTAATATGGTCTCCTTTGTCTTGCATTGAATTGCACTTGTTAAGCATATAATTGCATAATTAAAGCTTGAGAGACTCAAGCATTCTCCTTTTTATTGAAACACATGCCTTAGTGCATGTTTGCTATTTTTACGCATTTTTGTGTAGTTGTTCAAGTGTTGTGTGAGTGCCTTCGTGCACATTTTGTGAAAGTTTTTTTTTGAGTCTTTTATATTTTAGAGCCTTTCTCAAGGCTTATGAGTGCATTGTCCCTTAATGGACTTGGATATTGACTCTTTTGTTTGATCATTATAAGACATTGTAAGTGCTTATAGCACTTTGTATGTTTCCGCATATCTCATCACAATCAAAGAATATTAAAGCTTGTTGTGTGGGATTTAATCCCAATTTTATAAATTTATTTTTTCTAGTATTTTGAATATTATTTCTTTGGGTATTGTGTTGAAACTCTCTTTGTGAACCATTATGGTTTTTGTGATTCCTTTATGAAGAGCTTCATTTTTCTCTTGATTATCCCAAGATGATTTCTTTACATGTCATTGTCTATTTGAAAGAGTATTTTTTGCCTTTTATGGCACTTATTTTGTCCATCACAAGTTGATTATATGATGCATCAATCCTTTTTGGCCTTGTTATTGTTATATTAGAGATGTTTGGTGAGGTGAGTTATGGGCACCTCGTGTTATGTCATTTTAGATTGTCAACTTGTAGTTTGACTCTAAATGACTTGTTATGTGATCTCTAATTATGAGTGTGTCACTCGCTTGTTTTTTGCCATTAATTTTTTTATAGATGCTCTTAATTATGTATTCTTGTAATGGATGTTTAAAGTTTGAAACCATAGTGTTTCAAGGTATATTGAAAACTTGATGATCTTTAATTGATTTTTCATTTCAAGCTTTCCTTCCTCAAGTGTTTTCTCCTTTGTTTGCCCCTTATCTAAGTGTCACCATATGCAGACAAGAGTTGGTGGTTTACACTTTTGTGTGTAATTTGTTTAGCCCGTTAGTGGCTTTTGTTCTTTTGGTCTAGTAGCTGAACACACTTGTCTTAAGTGTCATTTTATGTAGACAAGGCTTGTTGTTTCACACCATTGTGTGTGATGTTAGCCCATGGTTGGCTTTTGTATCCTTGTTCTAGTCGCTAATACACTCATTTTAAGTGTCACTTTATGTAGACAAGAGATGTGGTGTCATACCTTTATGTGTGTTTTAGCCCATGGTTGGCTTTGTAATCTTGTTCTAGTAGTTGAACATACTTGATTTTGAGAGTCATTATATGTAGACAAGAAACGTTTATTCACATTTTTATGTGTGATTTTAGTCCATGTTGGCATTTGTTCTCTTGTTCTAGTCGCTGATACACTCATTTCAAGTATTATTATATATAGACAAGAGGTGTTTTATACACACATTCATGTGTGTCTTTGGCCCTTTAGTGGCATGTTTTTATGCTCTTTGTCTAGTCGCTGATACACTTGATTTGTGGGTTTTTGGAGGTCTAAAGAGGGGATTGTTTGTAGTGGAAAACCTTTTATAAAGATTTATGTGTGTTTTCAAAGGGACTTCACTTATAAATTGTATGATCAATGGAATTTTTTGGGCAAAAATGATTATCAATATGTTTTAGATTATGTAATCTCTTGCTTTTTCCTTATTGGCATTTGTTTATTAAGTTTTTATTGTCAAAAATTTCATCTCTATTGATTCTTGACTCTTAGGATGTTAAGAATGTTGATATTATCCTACTTAATTGGATGTTAAGATATGTTGATATTAATTGAATTATATATTTTCTGACATATGGCAATATGCATAATATTGCACAATTCGTATGTGCATGTGTTCTTTTGTGACTAAAAGATATATCTTTGTCCTATCAGTGGACTTGCATATGATTTCTAAAACTATGTTCCGGTGTAAGGTTTATACCTTTTCTTTACAAGGCTTTCTTTTTAAGCATTTCCTAATATGTCTTTGAACAATTGTCATATAATGACTTACCTTAGTGTTGATTTATTTCATTATATGATGTCGCATATGCTTGTAATGACTATTATTCTTGAGCATTTATTGGAATTTTTTCTTTCCTTTTTTGCTTATATCCAAGTATTGTATGACTCAATTTTGCATTCAATGTTTCGTTTTTCAAAGCTTATGTGAATCATTGAATGCACAATACATCATATGATTATGAATTGAAGATTCTTACTTGTCTTAAAATGCCTTCTTGTATACTTTGAGCTTTCTGTTTTGTTTGTTTCAGGACCTTCAAGGCAAGATGAAAGCATAATTCTATTTTTCTAAAGGAGCTCATTGGCAAGAACAATTGGAAGAAGTCATTTGCTAACTTCACCAATCTTCTATGAAGATGGTGCCTTTTATTGAAGACTGAGAATTCTTGCTATTGTATTCAAACTTTTTGTTCCCCCTCGCAAAGTTTGAGGGGGGGGGGGGGTGTTAAAAGATAATCATGTATCATATATACATATATATATATATATATATATATATATATATACATGCGTGTGTATATATATATATATATATATATATATATATTATGTTGTGCCCAAAATACCTGATAGGGGTATTTTGGTCTTTTCATCATGTATTTTTCTATTAGGTTTATTTTCTCTTTTCCTGTTTTCTTATTTTTTATTTCTTTATTTTTCTTTTATTAAATGTATCACATGGGACCATTGGGGGCCCCACTTGTGTAGTTGTTGGGGTGCCCAACGGTCATAAATATGACTGTTACGACTCCCCAACCCAGTGTTGTGAAAAGCGTTGAGGCGTAGCGAGGCGCTCAACCAAAAACCGAGGCGAGGCGTAAGCCTTGAGGCGTAAAGCGTAAGCCTCAAAAAAAATTTTTGAAAACTTTTAAAAAATTATAAAAAAATATCTAAAAATACAAATAAATAAAGAAATGCGTTATTGATGAAATTGACAACCAATAAGAAATAGAAAATGTCAAATAAGTACTAAAAAATATAAGATTAACATATAAAAGTAACTAAAACCTGATTACATAACTAAAAAATATATGAGATTAGCCTACAAAAGTTAAAATATATGGGATTAACCTATAAAAGTTAAAATATATGAGATTATTCTAAAAAATATGAGATTAACATATAAAAGTAACTAAAAAATTGATTACATAACTGGAAAATATATGAGATTAACTAAAAGAAATTAAAATATATGAGATTATTCTAAAAATATGAGATTAACGTATAAAACCTAACATCAAACCATGACAGTATATCATACACCTAACATCAAACCATGGCAGTAGAAGTAAATTTAGCCACAAACAACTTAGTTATTGTATTGTGGAATAATTAAAGATTGATAAAATTGATTAAATACTTAGTATCAAGAGCATTTACATTATTATGCCATAAAATAAGTTTGTTTGCATGTGCACACAGTGTTCTGGCCAATGAATGGAAACTCTAAATAAAGTAAAGTAAAAGGGTAAAGAAGACATGAGAGGGATCCCCAACATGAAAAGAGATCTGATATTTTTTTATGACATAAGAAGTGAACCAATACAATTAGCCAGAATCCTATATATTCCCAAACCTATACCATGTGCTTGAAGTTAGACTATTGGATTTGATTCCTGAATTAGTTATACTTGTCAAATTATGTGTTGAAAACTACGTTTCTATAAGCTAAGTAACCAGTGAAACTATGGTTCTCTTTACTGATCCAACTGTGATTTGCATCTTTTTATGAGACAGCGTGCAAAATACAACACTCCCAGTGTGGATGCTATTGAGAAAGCAAGAACAGTTCAACTGTTACAGTTGTATAAACTGCAGTGAAACAACCGTGACACTTTCATTAACGTGACACCCTTTTCTAAGATCTAGTTATTTAACTAATCCTAGGGATGATGTTTCTATATATATACCTATATATCCATTATTTTTGTAGAATAAGATTTAAGTCTGAGCAGAAAATTGGCCTATTGTTGGCCCATCTTTAAATTCTTGTATAATAGTCTACTACACTTCTAATCTTACTAAAAGTGAATCTAACTTATTGCTTATGACTTGAATAGTAAATTCCAGGACAAACTAATTAAAGTTGAACGATTAAACCTATACAAAGATTCTCACAAAGCACATATGAACAGACACACCACAGGGAGCACTTTGGAGTGGAGATAATAATAGATCGATAAGAGAATCCTGGTATTAATTCTGTGTAAAAAGGTGAATGTGGATATGATGAACATATAAGTGATCACTTTATTGAAGGGGAAAAGTGGGCATGAAAATCAATTATATAATTTCCTTCTTCGATAGGCATGTATCTATGGATTATATATAGAGAGATTCAGATGGCATATGCTAGCTGTTGGAGAGTATAATTTGCTAATGACATAGGATAAAGTTAATTAACACTTAGTTCTTAATTTCATAAGGGGGTTTACTGTTTTCATACAACTTGCAAAAGATTGGTGTTTGAGTTAGACTCCCACTGCATAAAAGTTAGAAAAAGTTGGAGAGAAAATTCAATAGGACAAAACCAGTGTTATTAAAAGCCTCACCTTGAGGCGCGTACGCCTCACCTTGAGGCGCGCCTCGCTCTGAGGCGTACGCCTCAAGGCGTATGAGGCGTGCGCCTCAGGGCTTTTGCGCCTTATGCCTGCGCCTCAAGGCACAAAGCCCCTCGCCTTGAGGCGAGGCCCGCTTTTTGCGCCTTGAGGCGCGTTTTTAATAACACTGCCCCAACCACTACCTAGTGGGAGCCCCAATGGCCCCCTCAATCTCCCTTTCTCCTCTTGTATATAAAGGGGTCTCCCCCCCTTCTCAAGGTGTGGTTTTGGGGTTTTACCTCCCACCAATAATGAAGATCATTATTTTTTAGCCTTTGTGGCTTTGCCCTTTCGTGGGTTTGTGTGTTGGCACTTTATGTGCATTCGGTTACCCCTTAGTGGGTGTGTGTATTCGCACTTCATGTGCATGTTTATTGGTTCATTCTTGAACCTATTGTATTTAAAGTCATTTTCTAACAAGTTAGAGTAATTAATTTAGTTAGTTAAGTTTTCTTGATTAGTTGTTAATTGCATTAATTCTTGTATTGTCGTTAATTCCAATCATTTATTTAGATTTAAATTGTTTATTTATTTGATATTCATTTGATTAACTGTTTAGAATAGGGTAGTAGTTTTTCTTCATTTTATTTTACAGGTTCCCTATATCTGTGGCAGAATAAGGGGGATGGTGGGTTGAGGTGGTCAGAATATTCTCTTAAAGCTCTTTGGATTTTGCTAGAGGCCTAAAGGCTTAGTTAGGATATTTATTTTCTTTTACTGTTTTGGTCCCTTTTTATTTTTAGTTAGCATTGTAATTAAGAATAGTGTAATTATTTTTTTCTTTTCCAATTATTAATATAGTAAGTTCATTTGTGAATTGTTTTGCCTAAGTTATGTTCCCTGATAAGACAATCCAACTTGCTACTCTACAACGAGTGCAAGAACTGGTTTTAAATTATTATTTGATGCACAGTTCTTGGTTTAAAAATATCATATTTGCCGATTTGGAGGAGAAAAATTAATATCTTTTGTGTTGTGTAATTACTTGTATCCAGTGTTGTGAAAAGCGTTGAGGCGTAGCGAGATGCTCCACCAAAAACCGAGGCGAGGCATAAGCCTCGAGGCGTAAAGCGTAAGCCTCAAATATTTTTTTTGAAAACTTTAAAAAAATTATAAAAATATCTAAAAATACAAATAAATAGAGAAATGCTTTATTGATGAAATAACAACCAATAAGAAATAGAAAATCTCAAATAAGTACTAAAAAATATGAGATTAACATATAAAAGTAACTAAAAACTGATTACATAACTGGAAAATATATGAGATTAACCAAAAAAAGTTAAAATATACTAAGAAACTGATTACATAACTGAAATAATTGAAAAATATATGATATTAACCTACAAAAGTTAAAATATATAAGATTATTCTAAAAAATATGAGATTAACATATAAAAGTAACTAAAAAAATGATTATATAACTGGAAAATATATGAGATTAACCAACAAAAGATAGAATATACTAAGAAACTGATTACATAACTGGAAAATATATGAGATTAACCTACAAAAGTTAAAATATATGAGATTATTTTAAAAAATATTAGATTAACATATAAAAGTAACTAAAAAAATGATTACATAACTGGAAAATATATGAGATTAACCAACAAAAATTAAAATATACTAAGAAACTGATTACTTAACTGAAATAACTGGAAAATATATGAGATTAAAATACAAAAGTTAAAATATATGAGATTATTCTAAAAAATATGAGATTAACATATAAAAGTAACTAAAAACTGATTACATAACTGAAAAATATATGAGATTAACCAACAAAAGTTAAAATATACTAAGAAACTGATTACATAACGGAAATAATTGGAAAATATATGAGATTAACCTACAAAAGTTAAAATATATGAGATTATTCTAAAAAATATGAGAATAACATATAAAAGTAACTAAAAAACTGATTACATAACTGGAAAATATATGAGATTAACCAACAAAAGTTAAAATATATTAAGAAACTAATTACATAACTGAAAAATATACAAGATTAACCAACAAAAGTTAAAATATAGTAATATACTAAGAAACTGATTACATAACTGAAATAACTGGAAAATATATGAGATTAACCTACAAAAATCTTGTTGATCATGTCTCAGAAATCTTGTAAAAAAAAAAATTGCACCTTGAGGCACAGAGTGCCGCGCCTCTAGGTGAGGCACGCCTTTTGCGCCTCAAGGCGTGTTTTTGATAACAGTGCTTGTATCACTGCTCTGCTCAACCGATTTGTCGTTCATATTTGAGCAGAGCAACCGGTCGGCTGAACCTGATTTGCGTGCTTTATTTTTTTTAATTATATTTTCGTCAATTTAGTGATAGATTAGTAGTTTATCAATTTTTCGGTAGTAGGTTAGTACATTAGTTTACGGTTTTGCCCAAGATCCACGTGAGTGGGAGATAAAAAAATTGGGCTGTGAACAATTTGCACAAAACCGAGTTTTACACGTGTTGCATATTGTGTTACATAAAAAAAAATCTGGTTTTGGGAAATTGTGATTTGGCAAACCATGTTTTAAACTAATTTTCTTTTAGTCTAAACTTTCTCTTTCTTTAGATTTAGATGCATATAGATTTTTTTATTTAGATTCAATTCAATTATTAGTTTATTGCGACTAACCGTAACTAGAATAGATAGTCTAGTTGTTTTTGTTCTTGTGTTGGTTTTGAGTTTTGCAGGTGGGGTATGAGCTTCTTGATTTCTAGTGGAACACGACAGCGACAAGCATACCAGGGCCGTCCACGTGCGAATAACAGGAGCTAGATCGCGAGTAGATGAAGACTTGCAATTTTTATATTTTTTATTCTTTATTTTTTGGGGCATTAGGCCATTTATTTAATCTGGGTTGTAATAATTTTATTTTCGCTCGGTCATTTATAATAGGTTTAATTGTGCTTTGTTCATTTTTAAGGCAATAAAGATTGTTTTGTTTGGAATACGAGGTTTTAACCCGTTCCCTAAGTTCAACCCAAACTTCGTCATTAGTGTGAACCGGTTATTTATAATTTGGTGCACAGTTTACATTGACCATTTTTATTGAAAATACCTTTTAAAAAATACTTTTAAAAAAAGTTGCATCAGATTCCATCATGGAAACAAGTCCACGTATTATAAGCACCAAACGGACAATCAAGAGGACATAGGGAAGGTTTTCTATAGGTCACCTATAGGTAGGGCTGCACGTATACACATATGTCTGTCGGTCTATGTTTACATGTACATATGTACGTATAATCCACAAAAAAAGATTTCAACCCAATACATCGGGATGAATCGAATTTTGCCACCTTCACTTTTTTTTAGCTTCCTTTAATTTAACATCCATCTTTCTCTCCACACAACTACATAGGTAAACACGTCTGCCATATTTCTAAGTATAACTATTTCCTCCCCTTTTCCAGAAAAAATGGCAATTACTCTCTATCTCTCTTAATTTGCATCAGAAACCAACTTTTTGTTTATGCAGTTTTTTGGATGCAAGGATGGCAAGATTGAAAGGTATTAAAAAACTAATAATACACTATCTAACAAAACAAATTTGCTTGGTAGGTGTATGTATGGCAAGATGTGCTAAAGTTCAAGTAAATGATGACTGACAAAATGTGCAGAACTTTATGTAGTATATTTGTTTTCCTTTCCTTTTGTGTATGTTAGTTTCTTTATACATTGAGCTTGAGACTCCATTGAATCATTGTTTACCAAATCAAATAAATACACAATTAAAATAGTCAATAGTTTGTGAGATATCCTCCAATATCCTGTCATTTTCACACCAACCAATTGTTCTCATGTGAACTCTCATGTAAAACAAGAAACATGTGTGTGTGTGTGTGTGTGTGTGTGTGGAAAAAGTGCAAATATAACAACAATTATGAAGAATATTATAAGTTTACACAAACTTTATTTGTTTACTAGCATCATGATAACTAGAAAAAATAATAAATTAATGTTTTAATAAAATATGTAAATACAAAATGATTACAACTATAAAATGATGACACAAGAAACTGTGAACAGTTGGGCTACTTTTAATAAAATAATAAACATCATAGATTAATTGCTTAAATGAAAATAAGGATTTAGGGTTTAGATACAAAAGATTTGAGAAATACGGTAAAAATAGTGTGCTTACATTAAATTACGAGATTGTCCCATTCCTTCCCATTCTTCTAGCACATTACAGCCTCCTTAACATTACAAATATGTATACATACATACATACATATTTATATAAATATATTTATAAGGTTTTTTCAAGAACAATAAATTAAAAACTTTAAAAAATACATGTGTCTCGACTTTTTTCTTTGCAAAGAATTTCTTCTATAAGGGAAACAAATAGGAATCACCTAGAACGTTTTCCCAAATAAGTTTCCCAAGCAAGTTTCTCACTTAATAGGAAATGTGATTCCTACGAGTTTTTGAAATAGGTTTCACGTTTCGGAGACAATTTTGCAGGAAATTGGTTTTCCACATACAAGTAGAGTTTACAGGAACCCTGATATGACTACTTCAGCAGCATTCCTTTCTAGCAAATAGTAACTGGGACAAAAGATGAAATCATGACACTGCAACAGAATGACAAAAAGCATCAACAAGAATAAAAATATTGTGAAGCCACAGAGGAGAGTTACCAAGAGGGCTTTCCCCATTTATAAAGAGAAAAAAGGGTAGAATAACACTTCTATCAACGTAGGATCAAATACACTACACTATGCTAAAATAAGCCAAAATAATCTACAACTTCCCGTATCAAGGTCTAAACTAAATTGATCTTAAAAGGAAATTCTGGATGACTTGTGTCAGTGGTTCTCATGCAAAAATACAAACTTCAAAGAACTTGTAGAAACCACAATTAGATGAAAAAGAAAAAACAGCATACAAAGTAGGCTATGTCACTATAAGTGAATCTGTAAAAGAAGCGTTTTCCACATTCTAGAAGAAGAATAACAAAACCACAAAGACCAACCAAGTCTAATAAAAGTAAAACAAGTTGACATTTCACATGAAAGACTTAAAAAGTGCTACCTGTGATAAGGAAATTCAGGAGATCCAAGAGTTCCTGAGATTGCTTGTTTTTTGGTTTGTGTGATATCACCACTTTCCTACAAAATATTGAAAGGCCAAATTTATATGATAACGAACAATCAATGTAAAGCAAAGCATGCAAGCTCACTTTCAACCATCAAAATAAATGTGAAATGTAAATGTAATATGATATTAAGGATGATGTCAATGTCGATGATGACGGTCCTTCCTGTTGCCGTTGTTGTTGTTGTTGTTGAAGAAAATTTGTGAAACGAGGATGTGACACAGCTGCACTATTGATGCTCTTATTGCTATAGGTTTTGCTCTTATAGTTAATATGGTTGTTGTCGTCATCAATGTTGTTACTGCTCAAGACACAAAAATGTGAAATGAGGAGGTGCTACAGTTGCACAGTTGTTTTCAAAAGACTTATTTTGAAACTTTCACAATTATTCCTGCCTAAGAAATTGCTAAGTTGGAATTTCAGTGAAATAGAAAAAGACAATGAAGAAAATAATGTAGACCAACAGAATGTGAAAGTAATCATGGAGAAAAGAATAAATAAAATGGTTTTTGTACACTCTTTCCAGTTAGGACTAAAAAAATTGTCATTTATTTACCTTTCTCAGCCCTATACCACCAATATCTTAAATCTATCATCATTTTATCATGGAAAATCCACAAAAATATAAACACTCACAAAATATCACCCATTTTCAATAGTGATTTTTCCAGAGTTTATCACGATCTTAGTGGATTTTATATTTTTATCATATTTTTTAAAGTTTTACAAGCTAGATATACCAAGGTTTCTCCGATAATTTTTCATTTATCATAAGATTTGTCCTTGCTGAGAAAATCCAAATAACAGATTTTTGTGACTATATGAAGTCATGGTCAGGTTGATTAGCTAGGTGGCAGCGTTAACTGATTTGTTCCCCACCTTGGGAAACAGAAAACAACAACAACAATAATAATAATAATAAAAGGGCTGAGAGAGCACCAACCCTCTAAAGTCTAATGCCAACTCGTGAACTGCTTAGGTTTAGGTTTATGATGTAAAACTAATGGCATCAAAAGGATTCACTGATTTGAAAATATGGCTATCTGTTACATTCGTAGATATCATCTCAAAGTGCAGTACTGGAGTGGTGAAGGAACATTATCTTAGCCAAAGGGTCCCGGTGTTAAAAGCCCAAAGGAGGGTCATTCCCCAACTTGCATAACATAAAAGGAAGGGAGAAAAAAAAATATTCTTGGCATCTAGGTTTTAGAATTTGGATAGTAACATCTAAGCATCCTTTGCCGCATTCTCAACATTTCCTCTCTGAACTAGTTTGGTCGATGGAACTGAGCATATTCAAAAGAACAGAAATCTTGTCCTGATATTGGCATCACATACCATAGAAAATAGGGACAGAGCATTTGATTAACAGTATGGTTTCCCTTCCCCTTTCGATAAGGCAGCCTTTTCAATTCCCCTTTTGATAAGGCGGCCTTTCAATTTCTCAAACTAAACAGGCTACTCCATGTTCCCTAGAGTCAAGACCGAAGTATGATAAATAACTATAGTAAAGTGCACTAGAAAAGGGAAAAGAAGATCATCCTCCAGTCTATATCAAATTTCCTTTGTAGCAACCACTTCAAAGTTGCTGAAAAATGTTTTCTGCATTCCCGGCAGCAGCAATAAGACAGGTATAACAACCCCAAGGGGTTTGGCGTAGTGGGAGGGGGCCTTGGCTGCTAGACGGGTGGTCGCGGTTCCATTCTCACAGATCAGCGCCTTGAATATAAGAAAGGGCAAGGGTATTATCCCCCTTGCTTGTGCCAAAGCAAGGCTACTCTTCAAGGGAAAGCTGCCTGCCACGAGTTTACACCGTCAGGAAAGTAAGTATGGCACGCAAAGTCAGCGCTACTAGGTCTCTGATCTTAGGGGTGGCTTACCGTTCATGGAAAAAAAAAAACAAGACATGTATAGCACTTCAAATGCTATAAGTGTAATACACGAAGTAGATCATAAAATTTATCCAGTGGAATACAAGATGGTCAAGTGAAACTCAAGACTTAAGGCACTAAGGGGAACGACAAGGGTTGTCACAAGCTTATTTCCTTCAATAGGCCAGTGCGGCATGACGGTCCTTCCTTATCGCCGCAAACCTACTTGTCCATCGCTTGCCAGTCGTGGAAGCTTGTAATCAGAGTGCAAGAGAGCAAGAGAGAACAGAGGGAGAAGAATTGCAATCACAAGAAACAATCACAACGAGGGTGAACAAAAGAAAGTTCAACGCATTTGATTCATTCACAATTTTGCCCGCAGGCAATTACAGTTCAAGTATACGGGTTGCCCCTTCGGTGTATTGATTCACCTGAACCGGGCAGCTTACATCAGATTCAACAAAAGCAAAACAGACTCTAGACGCAACTTTACAATGTAAGTCACAAGAGAACATGCTCCCCCCTTTAAATCATGTGTCGTCCTCGACGCCATCTGTTTCATGGTAAGCCCTAACTTCAGCAGGGTAACGGTTGTTCATCCAAAAAGCTAACTCCCACGTAGGTTCCGATGTTTCCTCCTACTGCACTAAGTATTTCTTCGCTTCGCCCAAGTAGTTGACCTTGTGGCGAAGGATTTGACTGAGGTGATTCTCGGCCCGTTGTGCTGTCAGGGCCCTCTACATGATGAGAGGGCGTTGTGGCACGCTGCGTTCCGGATCTCCATCGTTTGGATGGAACTGCTTGAGGTTGCACATGTGGAACACCGAGTGCACCTTAAAGTCTGGGGGCAACTCCAGCTTGTACGCCAGCTTGCTCACCTTCTTTATGATGGTGAAGGGTCCTTCATATTTTCTGAGCAGTCCGCGGTGCCGCCTGCGGAAGATGCTTGTGCGGCCTGGATATAACTTCACCAACACTTGGTCCCCAACTTGAAACCCAGCGGGCCGACGATGCTTGTCGGCCCACTTCTTCATTCTCTTTATCGCCTTGCGTAGGAATGCCTTCGCCAACTCATTATGCTTGTGTCAGTCTCGAACAAACTGATAGGCGAAGGATGGCCTTCTCTTTTCTTGCACGGCAAGAGTATGCGGGGTCAGTAGTTGTTGCCCTGTGGCTATCTCAAACGGGTTGTGGCCTAAAGACTCACTCTTCTGCAGGTTGTAACAAAATTGTGTCACGTTAAGGAGTTTCACCCAATTTTTCTGATTGGCACTAACAAAGTGCCTAAGGTACTGCTCAAGTATCTCGTTGATGCGTTCTGTTTGCCCATCTGTCTGCGGGTGAAAGCTTGTTGAAAACAGCAAATCAGAGCCAAGTAGCCGAAATACTTCACGCCAGAACTTGTCCGTGAAGCGAGCATCGCGATCACTCACAATGCTCTTCGATATGCCCCAGTGTTTTACCATATACTTTACAATACCACATACTTTACAAACAACTCTGCAGGGCAATTCTTAGACGCTAGGATGAAGGTGGCATACTTTGAGAAACGATCCACCACAACCAGAATAGAACTGAGGCCCTCTACCTTTGGCAGACTAACAATGAAGTCCATGGAAATGCTATCCCAAGGACGTTCTGGAATTGGTAGAGGCTCGAGGAGACCGGCAGCCTTCTGGTTTGTCCCCTTATCTTGTTGGCAGATGAGGCATGTTCGCACATACCCCTCCATGTCGTCCCTCATCTGCGGTCAATAGTAGCCGCGCTAAAGGAGTGCTAAGGTCCGCTCCTGACCAGGATGGTCGACACATAGTGTATCATGGCACTCCTTAAGTAGTTCTCGGCGGAGGCTTCCCCATCGCAGCACGAAGACGCGTCCCCCTTTTGTCACGAGGAGGTCGTCCTATAGCCAAAATCACCGAGTTTTCCCTGCCTGCGCCAGAGAAACAATGTGTTGTGTTGTCAAATCCTGCTGTGTACCTTCGCGGATGCGGCTCAGCAATGTGCCCTCCAAATGCACTTCAGAAGGCTCTGCACGTGCAGCTGCCAGTTCAGCCCTGCGACTCAAGGCATCCGCCACAACATTGGTATTTCCAACCTTGTACTCCAAAGCAAAGTTGAACTCAGCCAAAAACATCTGCCACCGAGCTTGCTTAGGCGTTAGCTTTTTCTGTGTCTGAAAATAGCTCGTGGCAACATTGTTCGTCTTGACGACGAACTGGGCACTCAAAAGGTAATGTCGTCAAGTCCTGAGGCAATACACGATGACAGTCATCTCGCGTTCATACACCGTGTAACGCCTCTCTGCATTTTTTAGCTTACGACTCTCATATGAGATCGGATGACCCTCCTGCATAATAACTTCGCCGATGGTAAAGTCTGAAGCGTATGTGTGGACCTCAAAGGGTTTTGAGTGATCAGGCAGTCGCAGCACTAGCTCTCTCACTAAGGCTTTGTTCAAGCCATCGAAGGCATCTTGGCACACTCCTGTCCAGAGCCATACCCGATTCTTCTTTAACAAATCTGTGAGGGGCACAACAATGAGGGAATAGACTTCGATGAAACGCCGATAGTAGTTTGTCAAACCAAGGAATCACCGCAACTCTGGTACTTTACCTGGCGGAACTCATTCCTAGATGGCCTTTATCTTTTGCCCTTCCATACGCAGCACACTACGCCCCACAATGTGGCCAAGGAAGCTGATCTCCTCCTGCCCGAAAAGCCACTTCTCTTGTTTGACACAGAGGTCATTCTCCTTCAGCACCTGAAACATTGTTTGCAAGTGCCTGACATGTTTCTTCATATTGCTATTGTAGATCACGATATCATCCAGGTAAACTAACACGAACTTGTCTAAGGGTAGAAGATCTAGTTCATTAAAGTCATGAACGTGACTGGAGCATTTGTCAACCCGAATAGCATTACTAAGAATTCGTAAGCACCATAGCGGGTGACGTAAGTTGTCTTAGGCTCATCACCTTCAGCAATCCTCACCTGCCAGTAACCCAATCACAAATCTAGCTTGAAAAAGATACGAACACTGCCTAGATGATCGAACAAGTCTGCTATCAGTGGCAACGGGTATTTGTTCTTCATCGTGACCTTGTTCAAATCACGGTAATCCACACACAATCGTTTGGAGCCATCATATTTCATCTGAAATAGGATTGGAGCGCCAAATGGGGCTTTCGATAGACGAACGATGCCTGCATCCAACATCTCGCACAGCTGCCTACGCGGCTCTTTCAACTCAGCTAGCTCCATGCGGTATGAAACCATTGCGTGAGGCTTCGCTCCCGGGGTCAACTCAATCTTATAGTCGACCTCACATCTTGGTGGCAGATGCTTCGACAATTTCGGAGGCAGCACCCCCCGAAACTCCTCCAACAGCAAAGCTAGGGTTGATGGCACTGCTGCTTGCACCTTCCCTTCTTCTACGCGCACGGCAACTAAGAATGTTTGCTCTCCATGCTTGACACCCTTCTTCAGTTGCATTGCCGATAACACTGAAGACTTGTCTTTCTGCGTAAAGCACTGCACTGTGTAAGATAGGTTTGGCTCCATAATCGTCAACGTGTTAAACTTTGGCAGCATTATAACATTCTGGTTCCGCAGAAACTTCATACTCAAAATCATCTTAAAATCGTCCAGGGGCACCACAAGGAAGTTGACTTTGCTAGCCCAATTTCCCACTTGGATAGCCACATCTCTTGATTCACCGAGGATGGGCTTGGCCTTAGAGTTCCCCGTTTTGATGGTTCTCTGCTTTGGCCCGAGCTTTAAGCCCAACCGCTCTGCCTCTTCCCGTGAGACGAAGTTGTGTGTGGCCCAGGAGTCTACCATTGTTGAAGTAGACTTTTCATTTGTAATGATTTCGAGATACATCAATTCTTTGCTAACTTGCATGTTATTAACTGCGCAACTTCTAGCTGCGTTGATCGACCGTATGGCTCCCATCCGCGGTTGCATGGTCTCAGTATCACTGCACTCTGCCTACGCAGCATTGACATGCCCATCGTCTTTCACGAGGCACTTTGGGTACTGCTTAGCGATATGCCTATCGCCACAGAACCAGCATGTCACAACTGCACCCTTGTTGTTGTTGTTGTTATATTTTGTGTAGTTCTGTTTTTTGTAGAATTGATGGCATGTCGATGCCTCAGCTTTGTTGTCGCGTCGCTCATCCTTCTTGCCTCCGTAGTCAGGCTTCTTTCCGACCTTGGTTGATGAGGTGAAGGGCTTGCACTGAGTGTCGACTAAGTGTTCGGCCGTCACGTATGCATCTTTCAAAGTACTGGGGTTGCTCCTTTCCATTTCGGACTGTGCCCATGGTTGAAGTCCCACAATGAACCAGTTGAGCTTGTCCTCTTCTACCATGTTAGGCACCTCCAACATAAGCTTTTGTAACGTTCACATAGTCTTGTAACGAACCAGTATGTTTAAGCTCGCCTACCATCCTGTACGTCTGCCTCTACGCATTCTTAGGCATAAAGTAGTTACGCAGCTCCATTTTGAAGTCGTCAAAAGTGTCTATCACGCATTAACCCCTCTCCATGTCACTGCGCTTCCGCCTCCACCAAGCGATAGCATCTCCATCCAGTAGAGTTGTTGCAACCTTGATTTTGAAATCCTCAAGCGTCACATTTTGAATGTCTAAGTAATCTTTTACTTGGAACAAGAAGTTCTCAATGGCCTTGCTGTCGCGATAACCACTAAACCTTGCTAGTCTTGGCACATCAATCCTTGATGGCCTCTCACCATTTCCCCCATTTAGGGTCACTATCCACTGCAATGTGCGGTTCTTCAACTGAAGCTTCCCTACTTCAGTCTACAAGTCGACCATTGTTGTCATAAATAAAGTGACATGTTCTGTCAACTTCTTGCAGGCTCGTCACCACATCATTCAGTCCACCGAATGATTTACCTGCGCATGAAATTGCTTCTTCGTGCAAAGTCACATCTTTCACCAGCCTGTTGACAGTTGCAGTCATCTGCTCTTGACCCCGAGGTGAACCCATCTCTTCAGCTTCGGCAACTGTCTTGCTTTTGGTATTGCACAAGTTTTGATAAGGCGCCACGATGTCTTGCTCACAAATCGCAGTCAGTTGGCATGTCTGTCAACAGCGACTCCAGAGTCCCTTCCCCAGCACGAAAATGGGCTCGGACTGCCCATTCGGGATATTGATTCACCCGAACTTGGCAGCTTAAATCAGACTCAACAAAAGCAAAAGAGACTCTAACTCAAACTTTACAATGTAAGTAACAAGGGAACAAGTGCAACCTATGCAAGAAATAGAACGTGTTCATGGTTTCAGATTGTGCAACACGACAACTAAAAGCAATGGTTCCTCTTTCCCTCAACTTCACCCGCACATGTCATTGATAAGACGAATTAATCTTCAAAAACTAAATGAAAGAAACAGAAAGAATACCGTGAAGTTCTAAATTTTCACCTTTGGCGCTACACGATGATATTCCGCGTTCGCCTCAGAGAAAAAACGAAAGAGCTCCAACGTACCATCCACTCCATACTCCTGAAAAAGCCCGAAATCCAAACCTTAACCCTAACTCCATAGAGAAAAAGATAACCAGAAAGGGTTTCCAATCAAACTACAACTAGGTTAAAAAGCATACTCTGCTCAAGCCTCCATTCAAAACAATACTAGCAAACGGCACCTCCGACGCGGAATCTCCATCCCCGAACCCGAACAAAGGTTTGAAATCGATGTCTTCCGCAAAGAACGACGGATATCTCGGAGAAGACCTAACCGTAATGGGCTGCTTCCTCTCCGCAATCACGTCAACTTTTGCCTAATTACACATCCAATTGAGCAAAAACCCTAAGCAACAACGAGAGAGCGACTAAAAACAAACCGAAATTTCGCCCTCATTTCAGCGATAAAAAAAAAGAGAGGTCATAGAAACACTGAGAAAGGGCGATCCATGCCTTCGCACTCCGAATCCTCGCCGCGATTTCCGTCAATTTCTCGCTCTCCTTCGCCGTCTACGCAGATCCAAAAGGGGAAGGAAATGGGGAAGAAGAAGATTAGACGGAGGAAAGGAAACGAAATCGTGATGCAGATGGATCGGAGAGGGAGAAGAGAAAAAAGAGGGAAGAAGCGGAACTCTTTGGGAAATGGTGTCGAAGATCTGATCGGCGGCATCTTGGAGGTCGAGGAGGGATCGGCGGAGGTGGATGTAGTCGGCGGAGGAGCCTCCCTCCCGGCGTCTGTTTCCGTCCTCAGAGACGCGAAGCATCTGTTTGGTTGGTGTGGAGGATCGGAATTCCAAATTCCGCTTCAGAGAAGTGATGCGCAGGAGACACCGGCGGGGAAAATATCACCGGCGTTTGCTTACTTCACCGCGGCGGTATTTGGGAAAGGGCTCGTACCCGAATCCTAGCCGTCCAACCGAACGCATCTGGACGGCGAGGAACATATTTATGAAGGGGTGTGAGAATGTGAACAGTCAGGATGCATTTGATTGAGATCGGATCCCAGTGATCGGGTCCAACAAAACATAGCCCACAGCATTGTTGTCAGTATCCGTTTCAGACCCGAATAGTTTTTAAAACTGATTCAGAGAATCCGCCGGTTCGGACTCGAGCCAAATCAAGCTGAATCCGTCGTTTTTTGTTTTTTATATAAAAAATATTAAAATTGAAGAAAAATGTTATTAAAATATTAAATTATTTAAAAATAAGCTGACGGCTGAATCAACCCTTATTGAATCGTTTTTGGGCCAATACGGTACAAATTGCACTGATACTAACAATACTAGTTTGCAGTGCTTTTTAGTGCAAAGCAATGTTAGTATCGGTGTGTATCCGCGAGATATCGTATCAGCAGAAAATCGATAGGATATTGACCTGAATCAGCTATTTTTTAATAAATGTAAAAATACTTAAAATTAAATTTTTAATATTGTTTTTAATGGTTTTAAAATGTGTCACTGATTGACACCGAATATTCCATTATTATTTTTAGCCGATTCTGAAAGATTCGTTTGAGAATGGGTATCGGTTGATTCACCTGAATCGTTGGCCAAATGATTCAGGGACGGTACCGATACTGATACTGACAACATTGGTGCAAAGTACTTTGTTAAGTACTCGATCCAATAATTGGCTCTGCACTTTATTTGATTAATAACTGGAAGCACCTTCCTATGGGAGAAAACGTGCTTCCCACTCGCTTCTCAATTTGTTTTCCTCTTTTTATTTTAAGTTAATATTTAATAATTTTCACTTTTCATTCGCTTTCTACGTGTACTCTTTTTTTTCTTATACGCTTTCACAATCCTTTAAAAAACTCGCTCTTGGATAGAGGAAAACGAGGCTCCCCCTTGCCTCGCCTCATTTGGACTTGGGATAGAGGACATGAAACAGGGATGGAGACGGGGATGAAGGTTAAAATCAAAACTCTTACGGGATGGAGGCAGGGATGGACTTACGCTTTTCCATGCTCTGTCCCCGATCCCCGTTAGTAAAATAACTAAAATGCCTTTAAGCATGACAATGGACTAGGAAGAAACGGTCCCCACCCTGCCTCGTCCGATTTGGACCGAGGATGGAGGATATAAAACAGGGATGGAGGTTAAAATCAAAACCTGTGTGGGGATGAAGGCAAGGACGAAGGGCAGAATTTTGAAATGGGACAAGGGTGAAGACCTTGTCCCCCGCCCCCACCCACTGCCATCCCTACTCTTGCATTCATTTCATATCCTGATAACAACGAGATAAACAAATAGGGGCAACATATAATGTGCAGCATCGCATATCACATGTCATGAGAAAGGTTGTCAATAGGTCGGGTTTACCCGAACGAAACCCTATAGGGTCCAGGTATGGTGATAAATAAGAGGATCCAATTAAGACTCGAGTTCGGACCCAGTTATAGTTTGTAAAATTGTATGCCAGACCCGGGCCCAAGACAAGTTTTGATTAAGACCCACAAATTTTCAATGTAAAAATGATAAAAAAAAATATGGTTCTACCGGGTCTGGTTCATGTAGTTCTTATTGAAAAGATAATGATAGACAAGGAAACCTGCTTGAGCTCACACAAATTTTTTTGTGAGTGTTGGGTTTTATCATATTAAAACATTTGTAAGTGTTATCCGATATACAGTGGTTACAGAAAATCGATAAACACTCCTATGAACAAGGATAAGGTGAGATGGCTTTACAGGATAATAAATAACTACATTAGACGAGACAGTTTAAGAATTGTTGAAACCGGCTAGCTACATTAGAGGAACCGAACCATGAGTAGATGACTTTGGTAACTCTAGCTACATTAGAGGAACCATGTGATGATAATTATGGTAACTCCAGGATTCAACCTTGAGGCTTATCACTTAAAATTATTGGTTCTTGTATGCTTAACTTATCACGCCCCTGCAAGCTCAACGGGGGAGCCTGCACGTTGAGCTTGTGACGAAGATTAACAAAATACGCAAATGGGAGCGGTTTGGTGAGACCATCTATGAGCTGGTCATGAGAGAAAATAAACTGAACTTGAAGGTGGCCTTTGCAAATGTGATCACGAACAAAGTAGAAGTCAATTTCAACGGGATTGATTTGAGCATGAAAAACAGGATTGACAGCAAGGTAGAGAGCCCCAATATTATCGCACCATAACACAGGGGGTGCTCAAGGAGAAAACTCAAGTTCACAGAGGAGAGAGTATAACCAAAGTAGATCAAAGGCAGCGCAAATCAATGATTTATATTCAGCCTCGGTACTCGATTGAGCCATAATTTTTTGCTTGCGGGATGACCAAGAAATGACATTAGGACCAAGAAAAACAATAAAGTCGGCAGTAGATTTTTTATCATCGGGACAACTCGCCCAGTCCTCATCTGAGTAGGCATTGAGTTGAAAAGTGGAGGAGGATTGAAGGAGAAGGCCATGATGCAAAGTCTCCTTTAAGTAACGTAAAATCCGTTTAACAATAGTCTACTGAGCATCAGTCGGTTGATGCATGTACTGACAGACCTTGTTGACAGCAAAGGCGATGTCAGGACGAGTAAGAGAGAGATATTGCAGGCCACCAACAATGTTGTGATAGAATATAGGATCCTGAAATAATGGAGAGCCATCTTTAGATAAGTTGGAGGAGTAGCCCATAGGAGTAGAAATGGGTTTGGCATCAACCATGCAGGTTCGTTGAAGTAGAGTGAGAGTGTAGAGCCGTTGAGAGAGAGTTACACCAACAGAGGAATATAACACTTCAATACTAAGAAAATAATTGAGCCGCCCAAGATTCTTAATAGAGAAGGTCATACTAAGATGAGAAATAAGGCGAGAGATTGTCGAAGAGGAGTTGTCGGTGATTATGATGTCGTTCATATAAACTAAAATATAAATAAAAAGACCACCATGTTGAAAAATAAAAAGAGAAGCATATGATTGAAAAATAATAAAGCAATGAGAGACCAAGTAGGAGCTCAGGCGTTGATACCAAGCTCACGGAGCCTGCTTGAGACCATAGATAGTGTAATCAAGCTTACAAACATGATGAGGAAAGTGAGAATGCACAAAACCAGGCGGTTGGCTCATATCAACATCTTCATCCAAGAAGTCATTAAGAAAGACATTGTTGAAGTCTAGTTGATGGATATGTTACTTGAATGAGACCACAAGAGACAGAACCACACAAATGGTAGTTGGTTTAACAACAAGACTTTAGGTCTTAAAGAAATCAGCCCCTTCTTCCTGATGAAAAACTTTGGCCACAAGACGAGCCTTATAACGGGCAATAGACCCATCTACATATTGTTTGATGCGATACAACCACTTAGAACCGACAACATTGAACTGTGATTGTGGAGAAACGATATGCCAGGTGTGATTTTGCAATAGAGCATTGTATTCATCTTCCATGGCAAAGCACCAATGGGGATGCTTGGTGGCTTGCTTATAGGTGATGGGCTCAGGCTCAAGAAGCTGGGCATTGAAAGCCGTGTAAGTAATGAGGTATAAAGCGACAGAGAGAGATTTAGGTTTAAGCGAGCCCATCATGAAACAAGTTACCATATGATGAATGTGATAAGGAGGACGTGCTAGAGGCTAGAACGAGACAAACAAGATGGACGCAAGAGAGGACACCAATGGGCCAAAAGATACAGAAACAACTAAAGGATAATCGGGTGAACAAGGCATAGTGGGACCGGGGGCAGGAGACGCTGGGGAGGAGGACGGATCAGGTAGGTCAGGTACAAGGTCGATAGCGAGTGATGGGGTGATAACATCAGAGGAGGTGGGTTGACCAAAAACATCATGGGAGAAACACCCCACTGTGCAAGATCGGGCTTAGAGACAAGAGAGGAAAGACCCAGTGGAATAGAGCGAGAATCGTCAAAGAGCACATGACGAGTGACATAGGTGCGAGAGGTTGGAGGATGAAAGCAAATATAACGCTTATGACGAGGAGGGTAACCGAGAAAGATAAAAGATTTGGTTTTTGGTTAAAACTTGGTGGAGTTGTAAGCGGTCACAAGTGGGTAGCATACACATCAAAAAACATGAAGATGATTATAGACATGTGACTGGTTGAGGAGAAGTTCATAAGGGGTTTTACGGCTAAGTACTAGTGTAGGTAAATGATTGATAAGATAGACCACAGTTCAAAAAGCATCAACCCAGAAGCCGTAGGGTAAGGAAGGGCCACTTAAAAGATTGAGAACCATTTTCACAACATGCATGTACTTCCGCTCAATGAGCCCGTTTTGTTCAGGCATGTGGGGGTAGGAGAAGTGATGAAAAATACCATTGCTTTTAAAATAAGTCTCAAACTTACCACCATTATCGGATCAAAAAGTTTTTTTGTGAAACCTAACTGAACTTTTCATAATAGATTTGAAACCTTTGAAGCATTCAAACACTTAAGATTTGGTTTTCAAAGGAAATAGCCATAAAAAAGTACTAAAATCATCCATGATTAAAAGGTAGGAACGAAAACCTTCACGAGAGATAACAGGAGCAAGGCCCTAGACATCGACATGTAAAAGTTCAAGGGGTTATGAGCTATATGATAAGGAACGTTCAAATGAAAGTTTTTTGACTTTGCCAACAAGACAATGTTCACAAACTGTGGTACCCTTATTATTATTAAAAGAAATAACATTATTAGTTTAAGAAAAGAAATGATCTTCTTATTTGCGTACTCAAGACGTTGGTGCCAAAGATCAAATATAGTTGAAAGTCTCACATAGGCTGCCATCATTGACGTGACACTTGCCTTAATTAGGTAGAGTCTCATGGTGGTTTTCGGTCCCTAAAGAAGAATCCTGCATGTTTGTCAATCCTTGACAAAAAATTCAAATAGAGTGAATTCGAAGACACAATCATTATCCTCCGTGAATTTTCCTACAGACAATAAATTTTTTACAATGTCAGGCATATGAAGGACATTCTTTAAATCAAACGAAGAGCTTTTAGAAGATAAAACCAAATCACCAACATGAGAGATAGGTAACGTCTTACCATTCCCGATTGTAAAAAAGTTGTTGCCCTAATAAGTGGATTTATTTGCAAATTGTTGGTCATCCATGGTCAGATGATTGGTGGCACCAATCTCAGGGTACCAATGGTCATCAGTCGACGATTGTAGCGACATAGCAAAAAAAGCTTTGGGAATGTTCTAGCAGTTTTTCGTAACATGACCTTTCTTGCAGCAGTACTGACAGATCACAGGGGCCCATTGATTGTTGGGATTGTTAGAGGGTGGATTAAAGTTTCCTGAGGAACTCCTACCTTACCACGACCTTGATTCCAATAACCCCTATAGGGACCAAATCCGCGACCTCTTTCCCGAGAGGTCGTGAAGGCAGTTTGAGATGATTCTTGGTTTTCTACTTGTTTGGGATGAAGTATGGTGACTCTTCTTTCCTAATTGATCAGGAGATCATACAAATCAACAAATGAGTGACAAATGTCTTCAGTGGTAATTGAAGTAACAAAGCTCTCATATTCAATGGGAAGATCGTTGAGAGAGATTTGCATGAGATTGATGTGGTCAACTTGTAGCATCAAGAGAATCAGTCAAAATTTTGATTTTATTTATATAGGTGTTCATGTCCATGCTTTCTTTCTTAATGAAGTTAAGACCCTTCTTCAAGAGCATGATCTTCAGTGGTGATTGAGAACCATGAGACTTATCGAGCACGACCCAAGCTTCTCGGTCAGTTTTGGTTCTCATAATTTGGCTAAGCACTAACTCGGAGACTGTAGCTTCGATCCAGCTTAAGGTAAGTTGGTTGGACTTGAGCTAGATGTAGAACTTGGAATTTGCTTCTTGTTTTCCGCCTTTTGGAAAGACGAACTTAGGCAGTTCAAGAGATGAGCTATCAACAAATCTGAGAAGATTTTGGCTCATAATGACTTACTCTAGTTGAGATATCCAAAAAAGGTGGTTTTCTTTGTTCAACTTGATTGATACGAGAGTTGTGATGACATTCCACTGGGTTGCGACAATGTTGAAAGTCATTAAAATGCTCAGGAGAGATTCACGCTCTGATACCATGAAAAGATAACGATAGACAAGGAACCCTGCTTGAGCTCACATGATTTTTTGTGAGTACAGGGTTTTATCATATTAAAACATTTGTAAGTGTTATCCAATATACAGAGGTTATAGAAAATTGATAAACACTCCTACAAACAAGGATAAGGTGAAATCACTTTACAGGATAACAAATGACTACGTTAGAGGACAGTTTAGGGATTGTTGCTATATTAGAGGAACCGATCAACTACATTAGAGGAACTGAACCAGGAGTCGATGACGGTAACTCCAGCTACATTTGAGGAACCGTATGATGATAATTATGGTAACTTCAGGTTTCAACCTAGAGCCTTATCACTTGAAATTATTAGTTCTTGTATACTTATCTTATCACTTATCGGGTCCAGATATTGTTTCTCTTTTGATGGATCCGATTAGACCCGAGTCTAGGCCTAATGCCATACCTAAAAATTGAGGCTAGGTTTAGTTTCACTTGGGTCTAAACCAAACCCGACAAGTTGACACCCCTAGTTGTGATCTTTTGGATGGCAGAAGCAAGAGGTAATGCAATAAGCTGGTATTTAAAACATGTTAATGCATGAAGTGTTTAGTAAGCAAGAGCACAAGCAAATAAAAATTTTTAAAATAGAATCGCTTAAGAAGTAGCACAAAATGCCCATGATCCAATCCCTCCCCACATGGGGT
Organism: Nuphar pumila; assembly: GCF_984573655.1. NCBI lineage: Eukaryota > Viridiplantae > Streptophyta > Magnoliopsida > Nymphaeales > Nymphaeaceae > Nuphar > Nuphar pumila. The sequence continues at coordinate 9,243,557 of NC_143262.1, forward strand.
GGCTGTTGTTCTGGTAGGGGTCTGCCTAACCCAGCTTGCTTTTAAAAAAAAAAAGTAGCATGAAAAAAAAATTTGAGAAGAATAAAAGAATATTATTAACAAAAGATATGAAATGATGAATAGAAGTTGTCATATATATACCAGCATATCAATAGTCGATTGGGCTACATTAGCAAGAGAGCCTAGAAAGGATGGTCCTAACATTAAACTAGCTACATCAGATGAATTCAACCATATTAAAATGATTAAATACTTTTAAAAAGTGATATTTTTAAAACATTTAGTTAGTTTTTGAGGTCAAAAGGTAAATTTTGGATTCATAAAGTTATTTGTTTTTTGATGGATTCATAAAGTTATTTGTTTAAAAAAGGTGTTTGACTTATCAATTTTATATAAGTTTAAAAGACATGTAATGCTCTAGATGCATCTCTAAAAGTATCATTCTTTTAATAATATTTTAATCATTTTTAAAAAGTTGAATCTATATAATGTTAAACACAATTAGTTTAGTGTTAGATTAACCTATATATATATATATATAGAGAGAGAGAGAGAGTATGAAATATGCTAAATGAGTTTTTCGGGGGGGGGGGGGTTATTTTATTTTTAAATTATGTATGTACTTGATTTTATAGGGATCAACTATTGAAGTGTTTGATTCCGAAACATGGGTGAATTTTTATAATGTTCAAAAAATCTACGTTCCAAAATCTTTGTAAATTTTTTTGGCTCCAAATATCATTTTTTTATCGAAAACACATGATTCAGGTGTGGATTCCTCATAAATCGACCATGCTCAACACATTTATAGGGTTAAAACTATGAAAAAAACACCGAAAGAGCAAAAAACTCATCTAGCATGTTTTTATTTAACATATTTCATTTAGCATCGACCCATTTCTCTCTCTCTCTCTCTCTCTCTCTCTCTCTCTCTATATATATATATATATATATATATATATATATATATATATTCTCAATGTTGTTGTAAGTACGCAAAAAAATAAACACAAGGCACACCATGCTTGTGTAATTTTAATTAGTATTAGAGGACATGACATGGTAGGAATACCTGAGGCTAACATGTATGCACAAAGGAACATGCACTCAATGTGTATTACGAAGGAAAGATTTTTTTTTCATGATGAAAGAATCCTCACCAAATTGGGTCACTTAACCAGACTTGACTCTTGTGGATTTGGGCCTTTAAGCCCAAATAATTGACCAACAGGGTCAGGCCAGGCTCCTTTTGGATGCTCTCTTTTTTCCTATCTTTTTTTTTGATATTTACACTGAGAAAGCGCCCACAGGATCAAAGACCTAGCTGTACTGGGTCTGCCTGACACACTTACGGTCACTGTCCTGGCAGCGTAAAACTTTGAGGGCTTACCTCTTGCTTTCCAATGTTATTTTTTCTATCTAGATATGGCCTATTCATTAGTTAGGCTTGATAGTTCTGATTCTTACCTGGCTTTCTAATATGAAAAGCAGGGATGTCAACGGGTTGGATATAACCTGATATCCGGCCGAAATTCATTAGTTAGATTGGGTAATCAAATCCAGATCTGATTAATAATCGGATTCAGTATTGAGTTTTGCTTTTAAACCCGATCTTGGTTTCGACTAATACCCGAATCTGATTAAGTGTAAATATCGGGGTTTAAGCTTAACCAAATCTAGATTTATGAGTTTTATCTGATTCCACCTGACTCCAAATCTGATTAGGTCTAATCTGACTTGGTAATGCCTTGGATCTGAACCAAGTCCAACCCTTTTACATCCCTATCTATCTACAACACTATCCATAGGGTATCTGACCCGATGTGCACCCCTAGCTCCGTAGCCCCATGTTCTTCATCATTCATGGCTATGATCATCTTGTGACCAAGATATCGCGTGTGTTGTACAATCTTGTTTAATTGGCAACTATCTGTTAGTAATTTGGATCTAGATTGGATCTTTTTGGATTCAGATTGGATCCAGATCTATTTTTCATAACTAACAATTATGGACGTCAAATATGCGACAATTTGAAGTAGAGATAAGTCCCATTTAGTCGTGGGCTTATCTGTAACTGTTAATCAGTTACGGAGAAATCTTTTTTGTATACCTGCATGGTTGAGGGCAGGAAGAAATAATTAGTTTTCCTAAAGGTTTCAAATGCATGGTTGGGTCCTTGCTCTATTTTCTCATTTTGTGTTGTGACTCACCTAAGGCAGAAAAAACCTAGATGAGAAGGCTCTCCCGCTTTATTTAGACGCCTGAGTTCCATCATCGAGCAATGGCAGGGACATTAGGTACATGTGTCTTTTGTTCTCTGTATTTCCAATTTTAGTACATAATGCCTATACTAATTGCTTTTAGTTTTTGGGATCGATTTGACCCAACAATTGGTATCAGAGCCAGGTTTTCTGGACCTCTGGGGCCTGCTCTTCCATCTCTGTATAAGGAAGAACTGAAATGGGGAAACATGCAGCTTTGCTAGCCTAGAAAGATCGATTCTGTTCTTGAAACAGAATCGGTTTTTGGTTCAGTCAAGCTGGATTGGGGTTTTGGGAACCGATCCAGTCTGATACATTTTCTAATCCGATTCTGGGAATTGTATTAAACCTGACCCATTTCAGATCCGGTAGTAAACCGAATTGGGTCATAGTTCTGAATTGATCCAATTCATAGATTGGATCCAGACCCGTATCGGGTCTGAGTGAGTCCCCTGTGATCGACACGACACGTTTCGGGTCACTGTGATTTTCTGGATTTTTTTTATTTTTCGCACCGGTCGCCGGTGAAAACCCCATTTCAGGTTCAAGGGGGGTTTCGCCAAAAAAGATGGGGGACAGGTTTTGGGTTAAACCCAAGCTCTCTCGAAAATCCTAGACGACTCTGACCGCCCACCGTTTCGTTGAAAAAAAAATCCATGGACACGCTTTTTTTTTTGCCTTTTTTTTTCACCGACTTTCGCCTCTATCACTATGTGGTGACCAGAGCTGGGAAAGCGGTCGGTACTGGCCAGATCTACAAACCGCACTGCGTCGGATGGCAGAAAGGGATCGGGATTGGGTCACCGTCAGATGACAGAAGGGGGTCGAGGCTGGCCGGAGCCCGATTAAACCTCTGGTGGACAGTTTTTTTTTTTACTTTCTTTCGCTTTCCTTTTCTCCATAAGCCTCTAGCATGGAAGATGTCGACAGGCTCTGCATTAGGTTTCACTGGATGCGCCGCCATCTGCCCCGTTGGCAATAAGCGTAACCTGATAGATGATCAATCATATCTTCTTTAACATCGTCGTTTAGGACACATCTCGAAAGAGAGAGTCCAACGACTTGTGAAAGAAGGGATCTTGGGATCCTTAGATTTCACAGATAATGAACTGCGTTTGGACTGCATCAAGGCTAAGCAGACAAACACATATAAGAAAAATGCCAAAAGAAGTGATAAATTATTGAAAATCATTCATACCAATGTATGTGGACCGTTTACTCTATGTTTTACGGGCCAAAAGTATTTTGTCATTTTTATTGATGATTATTCTTGTTTTATGTATTTGTATCTTCTATTTGAAAATCTAAGGTCTATCAAGTTTTCAAAGACTTCAAGAAAGAGGTAGAAAATAAACATAGAGAATAATCAAAATTGTAAGATTCGATAGAAGTGGAGAATACTATAGGCGATTTACTGATATGAGATAACAAGAAGGACCATTAACTTATTTTTTAAAGGAAGACAGCATTGTCCCTCAATACACCATGTCCGGTAGTGCATATCAGAATAGTGTAGCCGAAAGGCGAAATCGAACACTTAAGGAAATGGTCTGAGCAATGTTGAATTATTCAACATTACCTTTAACCTTGTGGGGTGAAGCCCTAAGGACAACTGTGCATATTTTGAACAAGGTTCTTACAAAAACTGTTTCAAAAACTCTTTTTGAGTTATGGACAAGTAGAAAGTTTTCCCTTACTTATATGCACATATGAGGTTGTTCTGCAGAGGCTAAACTTTATAACCCCCACATAAAGGCATTTGACCTAGAACAATTAGTGGTTTCTTCATTGGTTATCCAGAAAGATCAAAGGGTTACAGGTTTTATTGCCCATCCCATACACCACATATAGTAGAAACGAATAAGGCAAAATTTTTAGAAAAAGGTTATGTTGAGAAAGATGCATTACAAAACATTAATTTTGAGGAATCTCAGGATAAGGATAATACCCCTGAGATGAATGATAGATTGCCTATCATTTTTCAACCAAGTGTTGAACCCACATGTGATACACTCACTACAGAAGAACCATTAGTGGATAATGATGGAGAACACATACAGGAGGATCGGGAACCTCCGCCTGTATGGAGATCCACTAGAGTTAGAAGATTTGCTATTCATCCGGATTACGTGATGTATTTACAGGAGCCCATAAATCTCATAGATGATGATCCCATGATATTTATGGAAGTTGTTGAAAGTAAGCAATCCTCACTTTGGATTAAGGCCATGAAAGAAAAGCTAGACTCTATGTTCAAAAACAGAGTGTGGAACCTTATTACATTACCTAGAGGAGTCAAACCTGTTGGGTGTAAATGAATCTTTAAGACCAAAAGGATCTTCAAAGGTAATGTTGATAAGTATAAAGCAAGGCTTGTTGCAAAAGGTTTTACCCAAATAGAAGGCATTGACTATAGTGAGACTTTTTTGCCTGTCTCAACTAAAGAGTTAATACGGATTGTACTTGCCCTAGTAGCTCATTTAGATTTAAAATTATACCAAATAGATGTAAAAATAATTTTCCTAAATGGTGAACTTGATGAGGAAGTTTATATGGATCAACCTCAAGGTTTCTCTAAAGGTGAGTCTGAACGTTTGGTTTACAAGTTAAATAAGTCATATGGACTTAAACATGCCTCCCGTCAATGGTACATTAAATTTACTGAAGTTGTTCTGACTTTTGGATTTACATAAAACATCGTTGACCGATGTGTGTTCCTCAAGACAAGTGGGAGTAAGTTCATAATCATGGTTTTATATGTAGATGACATATTACTTGCAACAAACGATAAGGTCATGCTCACAGAAACCAAGGAGTTTCTTTCCCTTCATTTTAAGATGAAAGACATGGGAGAGGCTGCTTTTATTCTTGGCATAGAGATCCGTCGAGACAGAGCAAAAGGTGTTTTAGGTCTCTCTCAAAGAACCTATATAAATAAAATTCTCAAAAGGTATGGGATGAAGAATTGTTCTCTTACTACGGCACCCATACTTAAAGGGGATAAAATGAGCTTCAAGGATTATCCTCAAACTGAAGAAGACAAGGCACTCATGAACCAAATACCATATGCTTCAGTTATTGATAGCTTACAATATGCGCAGACCTGCACCCGACCTAACATATTATATGCAGTTGGGGTTTTTGATAGATTTCAGTCGAATCCAGGTCATGCCCACTGGCCAGTTGCAAAGAAGGTCATGCAGTATTTGCAAGGGACAAAAGATTATATGTTGACCTACATGAGATCGGAGCACCTTGAAGTGATTGACTATTCGGATGTTGATCTAGGAGAATGTCCTGATAGTAGAAAGTCTATAACAGAATATATCTTCTTTCTTGCTGGTGGTGTCATTTCTTGGAGGAGTGGGAAGCAGTCCACTACTGCTGCACACACCATGGAGTCTGAATTCATTGTACTATTTGAGACGACATCACAGGCTATCTGGTTGTAGAACTTCATATCTGGACTCAAAGTGGTTGAATCCATTGGAAGACCACCTAGGGTATATTGTGACAATGAAGCCACTGTGTCCTTTTCTAATAACAACAAGAGTACTACATCATGCAAGCATATGAAATTAAAGTACTTTGTTGTCAAGGAAATGACTGAGAATCAACATGTGTGTATTGACAACATTGGTACCAAAGAAATGGTTGCAGATCCTCTTACTAAGGGTTTGGCCCCAAGATTATATGTTAAACATGTAAAGAGGATGAGTTTGTCCATTTCGTTGTAGTCAGATACACATTTTGTACATGTCATCACATATTGTAATAAAGGTTGATTCTTTTATTTATATTGCATAAAAGTTCTCTATGTGTATAAAATTTTGTTGAGCAATATAAATTGGACCCGAATAGAATTAAGGCCAATCTATTTAAGTTGTAATTCAAATCATTTGGGAATAGCATATTTTTTGTCCAAGTGGGAGATTGTTAGTAATTTGGACATGGATTGAATTTATTTGGATCCAGATCTATTTTCCATAAATAACAATTATGGACGTCAAATATGCAACGATTTGAAGTAGAGATAAGTCCCATTTAGTCGTGGGCTTATCTGTAACTGTTAATCAGTTACAGAGAAATCCTTTTTGTATACCTGCATGGTTGAGGGCTGAAAGAAATAATCAGTTTTCCTAAAGGTTTCAAATACACGGTTGGGTCCCTGCTCTATTTTCTCATTCTGTGTTGTGACTCACCTAAGGCAGAAAAAACTTAGAGAAGAAGGCTCTCCCGCTTCATTTAGACGCCCGAGTTTCATCATCGAGCAATGGCAGGGACATCAAGTACATGCATCTTTTGTTCTCTGTATTTCCAGTTTTAGTACATAATGCCTGTACCAATTGCTTTTAGTTTCTAGGGCCGATTTGACCCAACACTATCATCATTCATCATGGCTCGTCTCATCTACGTGAGTTGTCATCACGACCCATGGATTAGATTCCTTTGATCATTCCTAATTCACAGGAGCTATATCAGGCAATACATTAAATTATGACTCGTGTCGTGTCTCGTTGCATACTATTTTAATGAAAATATGCAAATTTGAGGCACATAATTTGTCAGAGTTCTCTTTCCCATTCTTCTTATAGCTTACTTCGGTTTTTCCTTTTGAATCAACTCTCAGGTCACATCTGAGTAGGGGTGGGCTCGACCCGATTCTTAATAAGGTCGGGTTTGAAAAGCAGCCCATGACCTGACCCATCGGCCAAACAAAATAATGTGAAGTGGGCTGATTTAGGCCCGACCCAAATTCATTTGTAAATAGTAATAATTAACAAGTTTTCAACTTCTTGTGCACTCAATTAATTATCTTTTTTAGTTTTCATAAAATTAGCATAACTAATTAGGTGAATAGTAATAGCTACCAAATTACTATGCAATAATTGATTTTTATATTATTAAAAAATTAATAAATAACATGAGCCCCATCATACTACACATGTATATAACAAGTTTTCAACTTTCCATACACTCAAAACTTAGCCCAAACCCGGCCAATGGTGGGCCGGGTCGGCTTGGCCCATTGGGCTTCCTGGTTCGTTGCTCACCCTTGGACCCACGAGTCATGTCCATGTGACTTGGCTTGAAAAGCATGCCATGCAATTGTTTTTTTTTTACTAACTGGCTCTTCGCTTGACTAGCAGGAGCAGTTAGTGTAAGTCACCTTGTGTTGGGACATTGCAAGTTCGAACCCCAGATAGCAGTGGTGTAGCTAGGATTGATGTGAGGGGTGGGCAAATAGGGGTGTAGCAAAAAAAAATGGTGTGATAGTCGGGGGTTCGGGGGCAGCGCCCCCGAAAAAAATTGAGATAAAATAAAAAATGGCTACAATTATTAATAAAAATCTATTTTATATGGACAAATCAAACTATTTGCTGCAGTCAGGGCTGAGCTGGGCTAGGACTGGGCTTTAAAAAAAAATAACTGTTTCGGGAGGCAGGACTGGGCTACAGCCCAGTCCTGCCCCCGCCCCCGCCCCCGCCCCTCCCCCCCCCCCAGCTTCGCCTCTGACCACCAAGATTGGCCGTAGAACCCAGAAAAAGCTTTAAGCTAAAAAATGAATACATTTTTTATGACACCGATGATGACCAACATGCACCATATGCAGAATTCAAGCAAAAAGAGTATAAAAATGCCTGTTAGACAAAAAATACAGACGCCCAATTATTAAAAACTGTCAATGGCCACAGTTACTCACTACAAGAATCCTAGACAATCGAGAACAAGCAATTCACTCACACCAACTATCTGGTAGATAAAGATACACTATCTGTTGCCTTCGTTACATTGATAGACATCCATACCTTGTTTTAGCAGCAGGCACAAAAAGAGAGTCCTATGCATGCACGATGACCAAGAAAGGATCGCAAGATTGGCTCTTCCAATGAGGTTGCACCCAAAAAGGAGGAAAGAAACTAGACCCACGTTCAGTTGTGCCCCAAAAAGAAAGGACCAAGAACCAAATTGAAGGGTTGGCCTGTATTGCTCCTGTAGAATGGATAACTGGATATTGTATCACCAGAGTCACTGAACATGAACAAAACCCACCCTCAAATTTAGGAGATAAGAGGGTCTTCTTCAAACTGCTAGCGATGGTCGCCAGAGATTGGCAAAGGTCCGACTGACTGCGACACCGGTGCCTCGCGTCGCCGGAGATTGCAGCAGAGAGGGAGAAGCTCAGAGGGGGGCACCGCCACCGCGGGTTCACCGAAGGGAGGCCGGCGGCACTGCAGAGCACAGAGGTTGCCGGCGAATGGGGTTGCCGCCTTGCCTGTGACAGAAGGGGAACGCCGAAACGGAGGGGCATAGCTTTAGAAAACTGGCGAGGGTTTTACCCCTCGCCCCTTTTGGCAGGCTCTAGACTCATTGAGAGCCCGGGTCCCGGTCGACTCGGTTTCACAAGTCTCGATTCGACTCGGTTTCTCGAGTCATGAGTCGACTCGGTTTTAAATTTTAAGGTGGGCGGCCGCCCACCCATGCCCACCCCTGGCTCCGCCACTGCCAGATAGTATAGTTGTATAACTGGTAGGTCTGCCTAATCCCAGCTTTCTCTGTCGTCAATTTTTTTTTTCTGATAAACGTGGGCCCGTATAGCTGGATGGTATAAACTTAAAATTTATTCCATTATAAAGGTATTTTTTTGCACGCACACACATGCATACACAACTAATATTTGGCCAAATCACATGAGATGCAACTAAACATGCCCTAAGCCAATTTTAAAAATCTTTTCAATCTTTACAAAACATGGTGTACACGGTTTAGTCAATGAGAAAAAATTTGAATAGTTTATTTATTAAAAACTGACTTTGACTAATGTGATTAGGATGTGTGCAAGTTTTTCAATTGTTCATGTTGATAATAAAACATGTAATTTTGCTTTAAAACAATGCAATTTAAAAATTTAAAGTGCAGTCCTCCACAAATAAATCATGCCGAACACATCTGTGGGGTCAGATTGAGTTGATGCAGCTTTCTGAGAGAGAGAAAGAGAGAGTTTGTCGGTGGGGGTCGGATAGTAAAAGCCAATCCATCATCTTACTGAGCTATGCCATATAATTAGGGGTGTCAACAGGTCGGGTTTGGCTTGGACCCAGTGGAATCAGACTTGGACCCAATTTTTGAGTATGGTATCGGGTCTGAACTCTGGTCTAATCGGGTCAACTATAAGAAAACCATACCTGGACCTTATAAGAACTACATGAACCAGACCCGGTAAAACCATATTTCTTTTATTATTTTTACATTGAAAAATTGCAGGTCTTAATCGAAACTTGGGTCCCATATAAAAATTCACAGACTATACCCGGGTCCATGTATTAATCAGACCTTCGGGTCCAGACCCGGGTCTTAATTTGGTTTTATTATTTATCATCATACTTGGACCCTATAAGGTTTGGTTTGGGTCGGGTCCGGGTAAACCCGACCCTTTGACACTCCTACATATAATCATGCACCCAAGCAAGTTGATAGTGCCTGACCACCCAACACAAACCAAATAGCAGGTTTGGATTACGGGAGCAACTGGTTTAGTTTCAGTCTGGCTCCAAATTGAATATGATACTTGGGCTAGAATCAAATCCAATTCATTTGTGGTTTTTAAGTGTAAAACACACGTTTCCATACTTTTCCATGGATCCAATAATACCACACAAAACTTGAATTAGATTAATCTATAATTGACTTAATCAAATTCAGATCTGGACCTGGATTTAGGTTCGGCACTTGAAGTTTATTTTTAGAACTGGATTTGGTTCAGATGCACGGTTGAGTGAATCCAACCTAATTCGATCCTTCCTGGCATATCGGATTTGGATTTGAATGGAAAAGGGTAGTGTTATATCCGGATACAACTAGTATAATAGCTAATGAGATGCATAATTATTCACATATAATCAGATTTTCATACAGGTTCCATTTGGACCTCGTCAGATTCTGATGTAGAAAACCCAAAATGAATATTGATCCAATTGCTAATTAGACACTGTTTTCTTTACCAAATCTGCCAGACGTGTTTGGATTGTGTAGCACATCGACCCAAACCTGAACCATTGACATCCCTATATTTGATATATTTGCACCCGTAACTCGGACCATTGTAATTGGTTCAGTTCAACTATAACGAGTCAACAGGCTCGATGGGCTAAGCCAAACACGTGAAAGAAGGTCAACGATCAAACCTGAGCCCAAACTAAGCTCGAGAGGCCAGGCTGCCACCAAGAGACTCTGGATTGAAGAACCACCAACTTAGAACACATTTTTGCAACCACAGACCAGTCCCCGTTCAAACATTTCTCCAAGTCAATGGAGCAAGGCCAAGACCCAGTCGAGCTCAGCAGTCCGAACTCGGACCTAGGGCTGCAAACGGATTGGATAGGGTCCAGAATCCGATTAAAATCCTACATTCTATTTTCAGATTTGGATCCTTTAAGTAAAATCCAAATGTGCATTCAGATCAGATATAGGGATGGCTGTGGACCGGGGGCGGGGGCGGGGGCGGGGGCAGGGGACAAGGTCTCCACCTCCGCCCTGTCTCAAAATCTGGACCTCCATTTCTGCACAGGTTTGGATTTTAACCTCTATGTCCGTCTTCATCCTCGTCTCATGTCCTCCATCTCAGGTCCAAACGAGGCGAGGCAGGGCGGGGCCCCGTTTCCCCTCGGTCCATTGCCATCCCTAAAGAAGGTTTGGGGATAGGGTGGGGCGGAACAAGGCGGGGATCGGAACGGGGACAGGGCGAGGTGGGGAAAAGTGTAAGCCCATCCCCGCCTTCATCCCCGCATGGGTTTTGATTTTAACCTTCATCCCTGGCTCCATCCCCATTTCATGTCCTCCATCCCCGATCCAAACGGGGTGAGGTGGGGCCCCGTTTCCCTACGGTTCACTGCCATCTCTAATCAGATCTGTACCTGTTTCATAGGATTAGTTTTGAATTGGGTTCATACTCGGATCAGTATTTTAAATTGGATCTAGAATTGATATCTGACCCGGTTGCATTTTTCACATGTAAACAGGTTATTTTTGTTATATATTTTTTTTACCCAACATTACCACATGTATTTTTGGATTCTGATTCGCATTCAGATTCAAACTTACCTTATCGGATCTGATTCAAATTCGGATCTAATTACATATAGTATTTAGATTCGGACTGACAAGATCCGGCCCGCATTCGACCCGTTTGCACCTCCAAGTCGGACCCGGCCAGGATCCCGGGGCAATAAAGTAATCAGCGCTGTAAAATAAGGGGGAAAGTTCCAGGACAAGGGAGAGTCAAGGGGCATCACAAAGTTGGCAAGGGCCCGTCTCTCCCGCGGATTTCTAGTTTTTCACAGACTGACCGAAGTTCGCGGTACGGTCGTCGCCCTTGTCGCTCCTCTTCCTCTCTGCCCACGAACGCCATAACCGCGCCCATTTTGGCGTCAGTTAAAAGAAACCAAACGCCTTCTAACGACAAAATCTCTCTCTCTCTCTCTCTCTCTCTCTTTTCTCTTGTTGGCTGAGTAGTCGAGAGCGTTTCCGCTATAGGAAGAGAGTGGTGGTGTCTGTTTGGTGCAGATCTGGGAGGTGGTAGTCGGAAATTGCAATGTCGGTATGTCAATTTTCTCTCCCATCCAACTCTTGTTTTTCTAAATGGTCTTTTTTTTCAATACTATGAGTTTAGATTAGATGCAATTCTTTTCTTTTCCTTTTGCTTGGGCGAGGAGTGACGCCCATGGGATTTGAACCTAAATGCAATTGTTTTCTTGTGCTTTATCTTCCCTTTTTTTTATGCTGCTGGACGCATTTCGTGCATTGCCCATTGTTTTCTTATGCTTTATTTTCCTCACCTTTTTTTTTTGCTGCTGGATGCATTTCATGCATTACCCATTTCACAATTCATATTTTTCCTTCTCTCTCTCTCTCTCTCTCTCTCTCTATATATATATATATATATATATATATATATATATATATATATAGTGTGTGTGTGTGTGTGTGTGTGTGTCATATGGACGAATGAATGGGTCTATGTGCTTATATTGTGCTTAAGGTTGTAGTCTCGTTTTTGGATTTTGTGGTTAATTGTAAGCTGGTTAGGAGGAATTGGAAAGGAATTAAGTACTAAGTTCGTCATTTCGAGTTGTGATTTTATGCAACCGTTCTGATAGACACTGGATCAATAGTTTCTTCCAGCTCTGCTGAATCTCCAGCAGAGCAACGCTTGCCTGATCAATCAAGCTTTGCTATTCCTTGGGTCTCGGCAGGTCAGAGATGCAAAATTGGAGGATATTCCATTCTGCCAACATGGTTGAATGTGATAGCATAGCGCTGAGTCGTGCTATCTTCTAATTGAGGGTTTCCGAAATCGATTTCCTCTGGGACATCCCTCTCTTTGGCTATCAGAAAAGAAAACGAAACAACAACAACAACAACAACTACGCCTTCATCCCAAAACAATTGGGGTCAGCGATATGAACCAAAAAAGAAATTCATTTTGGGTCTTCCACATGAATCCTTTTCCTCCAATCATTTCTATCCAACGCCATGTCCTCGGTGAGGTTCAAAGCATTCATATCCTTTCCTATCATCTCCATCCAAGTCTTCCTAGGCCTACCCCGACCTCTTTTAACTAATATATTTTCCCATTTCTCCAACCTTCTAACTGGAGCATCATTAGGCCTTCGCCGAATATGTCCAAACCACCGTAAACGATTCTCTCTCATCTTATTTTCAATGGGTGCAACACCTACCTTCTTACGTATCTCTTCGTTCCGAATCTTATCTTTTATTGTATTTCCACACATCCATCTAAGCATCCGCATCTCAGCTACACTCATTTTTTGAATATGATGTCTCTTGGCAGCCCAACATTCCGTACCATATAGTAAAGCGGGTCTAATAGTCGTCCTATAAAACTTTCCCTTCAACCGCAATGGCATTCTACGATCGCACAGCACTCCAGTAGCACTTTTCCATTTCATCCACCCAACCTTTATCCTATGATTTACATCTCCATCAATTTCTCCATACTTTTGAATGATAGATCCCAAATATTTGAAATAATCATTCACCGGTATATCTTGCTCACCAAGCTTCACTACACTCCCATCACTACTTCGTTGCTTACTAAACCGACATTCCATATATTCAGTCTTACTCTTACTCAACTTAAAACCTCTAACTTCCAATGTCTGTCTCCATAATTCTAACTTAGCATTAACCCCAGCTCTAGACTCATCAATCAAAACAATATCATCAGCAAACAACATACACCACGGTACATTTTCTTGAATTGATCTCGTAAGCTCATCCATCACTATCGCAAATAGGAAATGGCTTAAAGCAGATCCTTGATGTAACCCAACCGTTATCGGAAAATTGGTTGTCACCCCTCCACAAGTGCGGACATTGGTTACTACTCCTTCATACATATCTTTAATTATACTAATGTACTTGAGAGAAACACCTTTCTTCATCATTGTCCACCAGAGAACGTCCCTAGGTACTCTATCGAATGCCTTCTCTAAATCAATAAAAACCATATGCAAATCTTTGTTCCTCTCTCTATAACTTTCAATAAGTTGTCTAAGAAGATGTATAGCTTCCATAGTTGATCTTCCAGGCATAAAACCAAATTGATTCTCCGATATCATGACAACCTTCCTCAACCTAGACTCAATCACCCTCTCCCAAAGTTTCATAGTATGACTCATGAGTTTTATACCACGATAGTTTGTGCAATCTTGTATATCACCCTTATTCTTATATAAAGGCACCAAAGTACTCTTCCTCCACTCATTAGGCATCTTATTTGTACGCCAAATCAAGTTAAAAAGATTTGTCAACCATTCTAAACCTTTCTCTCCCAAGCATTTCCAAGCCTCGATAGGTATACCATCTGGGCCAACTGCCCTTCTTGATTTCATTTTCTTCAAAGCCTCTGCAATTTCTTTCTTTTGAATCTTGCGCATGAAGTCACGATTTATCTCATGAAAAGGAATGGAGAAGTCTCCAAGATCTTGAGCATGACTATCATTAAATAGCTTATCAAAATAATCTTTCCATCTCTCCTTAATCTCCTCATCTTTGACTAAAACCCTTTGCGTTTCATCTTTGATACATCTAACCATACCCAAATCCTTCGATTTCCTATCTCTCATCTTTGCAAGCCTATAAATATCCTTCTCGCCTTCTTTGGTATCCAACTTGTCATAAACCTCCTTATATACCTTAGCCCTCGCGTTTCGAACAACTTTTTTAGCTTCCTTCTTTGCTATCATATACTTCTCCAAATTCTCATTATCACGACTCTTACTTAGATTTCTATAACACTCTCTTTTAACCTTAATAACTAATTTGACATCCTCGTTCCACCATGATGTATCCTTACCTAGTGGTGCACCGCCTTTAGACTCACCCAATACCTCCTTAGCTACTTTTCTCATACCACCCGCTATCTTATTCCACATTGATTCTGAATCCTCCTCGAGACACCAATCAACTTCCTTAACTACCTGCCTACAAACATTCCTTGTTTAGCTCCTTTCAGTGCCCACCACTTAATTCTAGGATCTATCCTATGTCTATCCCTTTTGCGGCATTGTCTAATTCTAAGATCTAAAATTAAGACTCTATGTTGTGTAGCTACACTTTCTCCTGGTATAACCTTACAATCGATGCAACAACCCCTATCTCTCTTTCTAAGTAGGAAAAAATCTATCTGACTCGTATTAACCCCACTTTTAAATGTTACTAGGTGAGACTCCCTCTTCCTAAACCAAGTGTTTGCTAAGATCATATCATAGGACAAACAAAAATCTAAAATCCTTTCTCCACTTTCATTTATTTCTCCTATACCATAGCCTCCATGGATATTCTCAAATCCATCCCTACTAATGCCTACATGTCCATTAAGGTCACCGCCGATGAAAAGCTTTTCTCCATAAGATGTCTCTTGTACTACTCCATCTAAATCTTCCCAAAATTGATGCTTAATGGAATCATCTAAACCTACTTGAGGTGCATAAACACTAATAATATTAATAATATCCGTACCTAATACTAATTTAATAAGTAAAATTCTATCACCCTTCCTACGGACCTCAACTACATTATCTATAAACTGACGACTCATAACAATCCCTACTCCATTCCTATTCCTATTTATTCCTGTATACCAAATCTTATATCCCCAAGGTTCTATCACTTTAGCTTTCTCACCTACCCATTTGGTCTCTTGAAGACATAAAATATCAATCTTTCTCCTACACATAACATCTACTAACTCTACCAACTTACCAGTTAAAGACCCTATGTTCCAAGTGGCTAACCTAATTTTATGGTCTTGGACTAACTTCTTTACCCCCACCCGTCCAACAAAGTGAGGGAACCCTTGCCTATTTGACACCACACCCGGGCGCCGGTGTGACGCGTCGCTTCTGGGCGACGACCTAGCAACCCTTGCACATTTATCACTGCCTCCGGGCCTAGAGAGTACAACGCGTCGCTCAGTAGGGAACGCCCCAACGAAATTCTCATATTGGTTCATTATCATAGGATATGACAAAGTTTTTATGCTGGCTGTCACAGGCCTACCGCAACCCTCCTCCTTTATCCGGGCTTGGGACCGGCAGTGTATAACTACACAGGCGGAGTTAGAAAAGAAAATGAAAGAAGGAAAAAAATTTGACTTTGATTTTCACGCTCGGGATTGAATTGAAAACACAGAATTGTGGGTTCGTGGAATTTAGGTATTGACTTCGCGATCAACAGGATATTGGATTCTGAGGAACCTATGGGAAATGTATATATTTCCCATTACACTTAGTTTCAGGAGTTGGGAACAAAATCTGCAGTTTCCTGGTAGCTATTGATCTGTGGCTTGTGCTTTTTTCTTCATGCTCGTGAGTTTCTTGTTCGTCTACAGGCAACAGATGTTATGGAATTTAGGAACAAATTCCTATCTTCGAATCCAATTAGGGAAGATCCAATTGTGTAGGACTCAGTAATGCCTATGTTCTAGCTCAAGCTCAGCTTGTTTGCATCTTTAAGAGCTAGGCATGATCTAAAGAACCTCTTCTTTGTTTTGTGTGGATGTGTTAGTTCCATGAATATCATGGAGATCCCTTAGGAGTCTATGGCAAACTGCTGAAAAAAAATGCAACTATATGTTGACAAAAGACAATGACAGCAGTAAGAAACAATAAAAATTGTAACGACTTCATGGCTTCACTAGGATCAATTCTATCTATTACCAATAGAATGGATTCCATTGGATAACTTGAACAATATAGAAAATCAAGGGAAAAAGTTCCAATTTCTATCTCAATTTATTTCAAAGTTAATATACATCATGTATACATGCACACAGAGACATGTACTAACGATATCCAGAAAGTCATTACCTACATAAAAGGAGATGAGAATATTTTCTATACCAACTTATCAAATTCAATCACAACATGCCCACAAATTCAAATGAAACTGTTGTTCAACGACATTCCATGAACTTCATCATGGCAATTCAAACTTCATGCCCACTTTTATGGTTGGTGTCAAGTATCACAGTATTTTCCGTAAGTTCTGGAGGAGCCAGTGATTAGTTTCAGATGATAGTTAAATTAATTAATGACTGAGTAAAATAACTAGAATTTGTTGGTTGTGTCATGTTATTTGTGAATCTCACTAAAGATAATTATTACCTGATCCTTAGCATTAACTAATAACTTGCTATGTTGACTAGATTTTTTATGAAATAACATTAAAGGTATTTGATTGTAATATTCTCAAAATATTTTAGCATGCCATAACAAAATTGCAATATTTTTTTATTTAAAAAATTCCCTATATGAGTAGATATATCTGTATTATATGACATCTATTGACAGAAAAGATTATGCATTTTATCTGGTTTTCAACTTTCGACTAAAATTTAAACTAAGGGGTCTTTTACTTTATTAAAAAATAGACCCTGTATTATATTACTTTTCTTCTAATTGCTATAACTTGTCTTTCTTGGAGATTTGTTTACTTCTAGGATTCAGTTGTCATGTGCATTTTCTTGTGGTTTTGTATGTACTAGCTTAACAAGTCCATTGGGGTTTGTGTTCGACCTATGTTACATGGATATGGCTGAGGATGCTGGGATACAACCATTTTTATAGAGTTTCCAATATGACTTGTGTACAAGGGGATACAGAATGGGAGTAAAAATGGAGTATCCATGTGACAGTGTTGGGCCAAGTGAGCCAATTGGGTATGAGATGCCAGGTTCTCTGCCTGGTTTGTAGGTTGAGCCTACTAGTCCAGTGGGACCAAGAAGTTCTTGAAAGGGTCCGTTATAGGTTGAAGGGGTCCTGTGCCAATCTGCTTTGATTCTGTTCGGTGCTGATATCTCTAAGAGAGTTGGTGCAGGTATGCTGTGGCCTATGTTTTGTAGATCTTACATTCCTCTCTCTCTCATGGTTCTAGTTCTCTTGAGCTCGAAACAGGTGGACAGCATGGTTCAGGTGTGGTGAATAGGCTTGGCTATATTTTTGAAGAAAATGGCCCTACAAATCATTCAGGTTGCAATTTAAGCTGAATAGTACTTAGATCTCAGATTTTGGGCTTCTAAAATTCTAAAGGCACTTGGTCTAGTCTAGTAAACCTTTGGCCATCCATTGGTTGCTGCAGTTGTTTATAACACTATATCTCCAATAATTTTTGCTTTAGTTGGTCTTACAGATAATTTTCTTGGAACATCTTGAGTTCTCTTATATTTGTTGGTTTTATTTATCTCTTTTCTTTTCTTTTCTTTTTTTAAGCAACAATGACAGCTGCCTTATTTTTAATCACGTTGTAAGAAAACATGCCAATTTCGTACAGTTTTGGTTGCCACTGAATGCTGCAAATATAATAGTTTTTTCAGCTCCATGAAGAGCACCTAATACACCATGTCATGTGCAGGTCCCAATGGACCCCTGTGTTTCGAGCATTGGAACGGATACCCAATCAACTGTTACCTCAAATTGGACAATCGAAGTTTCAGATGTGAGACTCAAAATGTGCTGAAACTTAAAATCATGTCTCCATGTCCTGTTTATTTGAGTTACACTGCAGCCCTACTGTACTCATTTCCTGATGATGCTTCCAATGTGGAAAAGTGGGCATATTGTTGAACTGTTTGGTGTTCACAATGCAATCCTGCTTATTGTTTGGCTTTGACCCATTTGGTTTTATAAAAATTTGCACTTTCTTTTTACAGTTGTTCTTTGCTGGATTCATGGTAACTAGTAAATGTTTTGGTCGTTTGCTACTGCTATGGTTCCATCTGAATTTTTAACTCTAAGGTTCTGATCCTGCTTTATTGCCAAACCAAGTGCTTGCAATCATCGAACAATGCAGTTGTTGAATTGGTTTCCTTTTTATGTTCTTGTTTCCTGCAGGTAAGGACAGTTAAAGTTAGTAATATCTCTCTACGTGCTTCAGAGCAAGACATCAAAGAATTCTTCTCCTTTTCTGGTGATATTGAATATGTTGAAATGCAAAGGTAGCTCCATCATCCATAACATACATTTTTTATTCTTGAGCTGACAGATTGTTAGAGGACTATCCTTGCCTTCGTTTTATTACAGTGAAACGGATCATTCTCAGCTGGCATATGTTACTTTCAAGGAATCACAGGGAGCAGACACAGCAATGCTTTTGACTGTATGGTCTAACTTTTTGAAATGTGGATTCTTTAATTTGTTCTTGGTAGACAATATCTCATGAGGAACTTAATATTGATTGGAGCCCACCAATGGCCAACATTGTTGTTTTGGGTGGATTGTCTTTCACAGCTGCTTGGTCTTATTCACCCTGGCCTAAAATGGTACTGGTCAAGTTGGTTCAGAAGGATCGACTTGGCAGATCTCTAGCAAAATTTGCCTTGTTTGATTGGATATTGGAATTGTATGCAACTGCTGTATCCACTTAAGATGAGTGAGCCTACTCCTGATTGTGGAGTTGTTCTGCTGGGCTGTTATGCAGATCAACTGATGGCGTGCGTAATTCCTCTCCTGTATTTTCTTAGCTGGGTTTTCATGTTGTACTTTCTCAGGGAGCGACAATTGCTGATCTCTCCGTCAATATAACGCCAGCTGAAGATTACCAGTTGCCTCCTAATGCTATTGCTCAGTTGGTAACCACTTCAAACTTTTTCGGTGGATGTTCTTGATAACTGCATGCTTTGATTGTCCTATATTAATCAAACTAAATTTTAAAATTGACAAAGCTGCCTCAAGAAATCCATATTCAATCGAGTTCACCAATAATCACTTCCGCTGATGGAAGAAGCAGGATGCCTTCTGCATTTCAGAATGGCAATATGCTACTACTAATGGCATATGTGGAACTATTACTGCATTAGCCAATCACTTTTCTGTGATAAACCTATTGGTTTTGCCAGTGAACGTGCTTTAACTTTAAGACTGATTGAGAACTCCTTTTAGTGTTATGTGATGATGGATTTAGTAGCTCATTGCAATTCAATCTGATTGCTTTATGATCAGGATGTTAATTCATTTAAATTGAAAGTTGCAAATTCATGATGATTTACAAAGTAAAACACTAACTGCTACTTTTGGCCCCAATTTGGTTGGTTGTTTATTGATATCTGATCACTTTATTCAGTGAAAACTAAGAATCTTTCACTTTCCTGTCAAATTGCTCCTCCTGTCATAGGCAAAGGAAGACCAATCCACCAACGCTGCTGGTTCTGCTGTCCAAAGAGCAGAAGAGGTGGTTAGCAGCATGCTAGCGAAGGGCTTTGTCTTGGGGAAGGATGCTCTGAATAAAGCAAAGACATTTGATGAGAAACTTAATTTGACATCCAATGCTTCAGCTACTGTTTCATCTATTGACCAGAAGATTGGACTGAGTGAGAAACTAAGCATTGGAACTGCTGTTGTCAATGACAAAATGAGGGAGATGGATGAACGGTTTCAATTTTCTGAGAAGACCAAGTCGGTGCTTGCTGTCGCTGAACAGAAGGTAAACACTGCTGGTTCTGCATTCATGAGCAATAGATACGTCTGCACGAGTGCATCCTGGGTGTCAAGTGCATTGAATAAGGTTGCTAAAGCTGCTGAAGATGTGAGCCTTAAAACCAAGGAAAAGGTTGAGAAAGCAGAGGAAGAGAAAAGAGAGAGTATTTACAGGGAGAGGACCGGGATGATCAGCAATTTTGCCCAGATCCATCTGGATGAATCAACGGATGAGCCTGCTACTCTGCCACTTGATAATTCTAGTGTATAGGTAAGCTTGGCATTATATGAAATTAGATCCAATGTGTTTACAGTGTAACCATAGCTTTCAATGTATTTGTTTCTTATTCTTTTTGCTATGGGACAACTTTCATACTCAATAAAAGGCTAGGTTTTGGACGATGAATGCGTGGATCATGAAAACTTTTTCCTGTGGCTAGCAGGAGAACTTTTGTGATATATTTTTTGTCTCAACTTTCTTTGTGAAACGTTTTTCATTTATAACATTTATTCCTGGGACAGCAGAGGAAACAGGTTACCTTGCATTCTCTGCTAACGGCATGAAAATCAGGATTTTTAATCATGGAAATAAAATGATGCAATTGGGCTGGGAAACGAGATGACCAGCTTGCCGTTAGACTCGGCTCGGCTCGTTCTACTTATATATTTTATGTATATTATATACATAATATGCTTATTATATATGTTTTATACATGTACTATACACATTATATATTCTATATTTTATTAAGCTTTAACAGACACTTAAAAACAATTTTTTATAAAAAATGAGTCATATTGTGATTTGCACGTGAAGCTTAGGCTCGGCTCAGCCCGAGAAAGGGTGCACCCTTAACGAGCCAAGCTCGGCTGATTCGGCTTGTTTACCAGCCCTAGCAATTGTTTCGCATGCAAGATAATGGTTTCTCCCTACACTTGCTAGTTGAAAAAGCAGGAGCGGGAAGCGAGGTACTTTCAAAATTTTATGAAGCGAGAAGCTTGGAGCGACTTAAAAGCGTACCAAGAATTATCTGGAAAGCGACCTAAGAAGCGAGGGAAAAGCAAAAAAAAGAAAAAATAAATAAATGAATAAAATTACAAAAAAAATGAAAAAAGGG
Source organism: Nuphar pumila (assembly GCF_984573655.1). Taxonomy (NCBI): domain Eukaryota; kingdom Viridiplantae; phylum Streptophyta; class Magnoliopsida; order Nymphaeales; family Nymphaeaceae; genus Nuphar; species Nuphar pumila. The sequence goes on from NC_143262.1 coordinate 9,264,932, forward strand.
AAAAGCGTGCTTCCCAATTTTTTTTGTGGGAAAACGTGCTTCCCCATTCCCTATGGCGCTTCCGGTGACTCTGGTTTCACAAATCAAACCCTTTGTATACCATCTCCGAGATATTTGGACATGTAAAGATTATCTCTTATTTTAGCTATCTAGTTGCTTTTATCGAGGGCCAACCAAACCTTAAGGGACTGGGAGCAGGTTATATGTTCTCCCCCCCGAAGAGGGCTGTTAGCTACATCTTGTGTTCGAGGGGTCCCAATGAGCACCACGTATTTAAGCATGTGTGTCTCGTATCCCCATGTTTGTCAGCATTAATTAACATTGGAGTTTGATTCGATTGCAAAGACTTAAGTACCCTCTCCTCCATTGGTGCAAAAAAAAAATGACATTCTAGAAAAGGAGTGGTTGTAAAGACTTAAGTTTCCCGAAGATGATTATTTAAGACCTAGTCTCTGCACTGCAGGATTATCCGAGAAATAAATCTCCCCTAGAGGAGGCCATGAACATCAACCCTCTCACTTTCACTCTCCCTTCTCTTTCTACTTCTGTGCACATCCAGCAAAAGATCCTATATTGCTCCATCAAGCACCGACTGACTTGCACATTGAGTGTTGTGGAGCCTGATTCAGAGTTTTTACCCTTATAGGAGGAGAGTTTGTGGGCTCCTCCCAGCGTGAGTAACATCATTCAACTAAATGAGTTGTGAATCCTGATTCAGAGTTTTTAACCTTACAGGAGAGGGGTCTGGAGGCTCCTCCCAGTGTGAGTAGCATCATTCAACTTGAAGAGTTGTAGAGCCTGATTCAGAGTTTTTACCCTTACAGAAGAGGGGTCTGAAGGCTCCTCCCAGCGTGGGTAGCATTGTTCAAGTTGAAGAGTTGTGGAGCCTGATTCATAGTTTTTGCTCTTATAGGAGGGGGTTTGGGGGCACTTCTCAGCGTGGGTAACATCATTCAACTTAATGAGTTGTGGAGCCTGATTTAGAGTTTTTGCCCTTACAGGAGGGGGTCTGGGGGCTCTTCCCCGGTGCCAATTTTTTTTGGGGCCTTATATAATTTTTTTATTTTCTTTCCCTCTTTTAACTATCGAAAAAGAACAATAAAGCATTTTGTTTAATCGTGGGGCTCATGTTTCCTTCGGTTGTTTCTTGCTCGAGGTTTTCGTAACACTCCTTCCCACGATTTTTCTATTTTACTTTTTCTGTTTCTTTTCAATGATTTTTTCAATGACTCCCCTACAACGATTTTTAGTGTTGTCGGGTCTTTCAACAACGATTTATAGTGTCTTCCGCAAATCACTATAACGATTTGTAGTGTTTTTGGGTCTCCGTCGATCCCCACAACGATTTATAGTGTTGTTGGATCTCACTATAGCGATTTGTAGTGTCTTTCACAAATCACTATAGCGATTTGTTGTGTTATTTAGTAAGCAAATCACTGTAAATCGCTATCCGAATTAGGACCAACTTGTCAGAGCCATATCTCCCTAACCGGAAATCATATTCCAAATCTGTAAAAAGTGGTGTCTTCGTAATTATGTCTAGTTTATTCCTGTAAATTTTCAGCGATTTCTATGGTCATTTCATTTTCCATTTTAACTAAAAACCAGACCCCTATTATTCTGTGTTGTGCAACCCAAAAACACTATAAATCGGTATAGTGATTTACGGAAGACACTACAAATCATTGTTGGAAGACTGGATAATACTATAAATCGTTGTGGAGCTTGTTGGAGACCCGAAAACACTACAAATCGCTGTAGGAAGGCCCGACAATACTACAAATCGTTGTTGCAAGACCGGATAACACTATAAATCGCTATGGGGCTTGTTGGAGACCCGAAAACACTACAAAACGCTGTAGGAAGGCTCGACAACACTACAAATCGCTGTTGAAAGACCAAACAACACTATAAATTGTTGTGGGGCTCGTTGAAGACCCGACAACACTAAAAATCGTTGTAGGGGAGTCATTGAAAAAATCGTGGGAAAGAAATAGAAAAAGAAAAATAGAAAAATTGTGTGAAGGGGTGTTACGAAAACCTCGAGCAAGAAACAACCGAAGGAAACATGAGCCCCACGATTAAACAAAACGCTTTATTGCTCTTTTTCGATAGTTAAAAGAGGGAAAGAAAATAAAAAAATTATACAAGGCCCCAAAAAAATTTGGTCTCGGGGGCGCTGCCCCTGAGCCCCGCCAGGGGCGCCCCCCCTGGACCCCCACCCGCTGACCGCGCAGCGAAACCTGCGCCGGGTGAGAGCCCTTTGACCCCCCTCCTGTAAGGGCAAAAACTCTAAATCAGGCTCCACAACTCATCAAGTTGAATGATGCTACCCTCGTTGGGAGGAGCCCCCAACCCCCCTCCTGTAAGGGCAAAAACTATGAATCAGGCTCTATAACTCATCAAGTTGAGCGATGCTACAGTCAGTATGCAGGTCAGTCGGTGTTTGATGGAGCAATGTAGGATCGTCGGCTAGATGTACACAGAAGTAGAAAGAGAAGGGAGAGAGTGTGAGAGGGTTGATGTTCATGGCCTTCTCCAAGGAGAACTCTTTGCCTCCCTTGATTTCTTCTCTAGAGAGAGTTTTACAGTGTTTTACGGAGAAGGAAGAAGAAGATGACGATGAAAAGTTCAAACATATATTTTTGATGGCTCAGGTTCGTTTCGCCGGATGACCATCGAATCGCCGGCTCACTATCGGATCGTCGGCTCACCATCGTTTCGCCGGATCACCATCGGTGAAACGATTAAGGTTTGTTTTGCGGTGTAGATTTTGAAGAGTCAACATCATCCTCGACTTTCTGGATGGAGGACATGTTTGTCCTTTTTTTGAACCATTTGTTTTTTCTTTTTTGAATGAAGAGCATTTTTTGTCATTTTCTCAAACCATCGTTTTATGAGAAGAATAACAAGAAAGGGTACTTAAGTCTTTGCAACCACACCAAACTCCAATGCTAAGTGATGTCAACATACACGGGAATACGAGCCTCATGTGCTTGTATACGTGGTGCTCATTCAGACCCCGAACACAGACGTGGGATTCAGTGAATCATCGGGGGAGAACATACACCACCCTCCTCTCTTTTATCACCTTGGCCGTGCTGCAATTCTGAAACTTTTTTCCCTCCGCGGCTAGGTCTCTGTTCTGGAACGGTTTCTCCGAGTAAAAATCATAAACTGAAGATTGTCATTGACTAATTCCAATTGTAATTTCTTGAGAACACGGTTGGTGATCCTGCATGAGCTTTCTACGTGAACCTTTTGATATCTAGATCTTTCGATCGTTCACAAGGTGTTGGAACAGCAGACCAGAAGGCGAATTCGTAAGAACCTGATAAACCAAGCACCCTGAATTGTTAAACGGGCTGGTATTTAGTATTGGCATAATTGAACAATTTGCTTCCTGTTTTTTCCATGATATGTGGATGCCTATGGTAGCTAATCAGCCGAGATGATCCAACATGAAGTGGTTTAGTAACAAAACTTTCATGAAGTCCCTCCGGAGGATCAAAGTATCAACACGCTTGCGAACTAGAACTTGATATGTGCAATATATTTTGTTGAAAGTGGAAAATGTAGGGTTTTAACACGGTTGGTGATGATGCTTGATGAAGGGTCTTGCTTTTTTTTTTTTTGTATTGTGATGAGGAATCCTCTCTAGGGATGGCAGTGGGGCGGGGCGGGGCGGGGGACAAGGTTTCCACCCCCGCCCCGCCTCAAAATTTTATCCTCCACCCCCGCCCCGCCTCCGTGGCGGGGATGGATTTTATCCTCCACCCCCGCCTCCACCCCCGTTTCATACCCTTCATCCCCGGTCCAAACGGGGATGAGGCGGGGCGGGGCGGGGAAAAGTGGTTGGGGCGGGGCTGGGGCGGGGATCGTGGCGGGGACGGGGCGGGGCGGGGCGGGGAAAAGTGCACGTCCACCCCCGCCCCGCCTCCGTGGCGGGGATGGATTTTATCCTCCACCCCCGCCTCCATCCCCGTTTCATACCCTTCATCCCCGGTCCAAACGGGGCGAGGCGGGGCACCGCTTTCCCCCGGTCCACTGCCATCCCTAATCCTCTCCAAGAACCAGTGGGCCTGCCCCCCTCTGCCAGATAAACCTCCAGTGGGGTCACTGACACCAAGCCCTTAGGGAGACCATCAGCGAAAGGCACCCGCACACTTGGTGAGAGTCAAACCTGAGAAAAAAGGGGTCAGCACCTTGGGCCCAGGCCCACTGCTATTCGGCGACACAGGTGGGTGTTGTCTTGGTTGTCACTGCCGTTCCCGCACATCTATCCCAATTGCAATACCAGGTTTCCTTGTGGCCCTAGAAAATATGGCAGAGGAATTCGGATGGATTCGTGCTTCTCTAGCATCACCTCAAATTAGGGTTGTCAACGGGTCGGGTTTGGTTTGGACCCAGGTGGAAACAGACTTAGACCCAGTGTTTTGGGTATGGTATCGGGTCTAGAACCAGGTTTAATCAGGTCCACTATAAGAAAAACCATACCTGGACCCGATAAAAACTACATAAACCATGGTACCATACACGGTAACACCATATTTTTTAACATTTTTACATTGAATATTAGCTGGTCGTAATGAGATCTCGGGTTGGGTATGGGTCTCGTACAAAATTTCACAAACTATACCCAGGTGCATGTATTAATCCGACTTTTGGGTCCGGACTCGGGTCTTATTATTTATCACCATACCCGGTCCCTATAAGGTTTGGTTCGGGTCAGGTCGGGGTAAACACGACCTGTTAGACACACCTACCTCCAATATTTCACTTTTTTTGTTGGACACTCAGGAGCAATGTTGTCAGTATCTGCCTGAATCAGCCCGTATAGAATCGGTTCTTTTTTAATAAATATAAAAATGCTTTAATTGGTTTTTTTAATATTATTTTAATGGCTATATGTGTTGCGTTTTGATTGACACATTATTTTTTAATTATTTTTAGCTGATTCAGAAGGATTCACTTGAGAATCGGAATCGGCCGATTCACCTGATTCGTTGGCCAAAGACATTGCTCAGGAGGCCGCCTATTCTTATCATCAGGCATTTTCAAATCTGGCCTTGAGCTTGGATTCCGAGACATCAAATTGAATCTTAATTTGGTTAGCTCCTAACTTTTGAGTCTGGATAATTTGAAAGAGGATCTAACTCAATGTGGCTCGGAATTGGTTTGTAAACTGACAAAGGAATTTGACTCTGTTTAGCTCGCCACTCGTCCGGCCGAAAATTCACATGCAAAAGCAACTAATTCGAATTTCGATTTTAACCAATGTCTGTTATGTTGATAACATTGTCCCGTCAGAGTTCAAACCACTTGTTAGAATTGCACCGGATTCACCGGACAAGAATCTGCCCAATTTTCTAGCTCCTTTAACAGAGACGACAAACACACTTTAGAGTTCAGACTGCTTATGTTCAACTTGATGCGATAGGGATGAGAGTCGGAGTAGGCAGCCCATTGGGCCCAGCCAGCTTCACATTGACTCATTGGGCTAATTGGTCGGGTTATGGGCTGCTCTTCAAACCCGAGCCGATTAAAAATTGGGCCAAAACCCAGTCAGTAGTAAACGGGCCAGTCCATCTCGGGGCCGGCCCCATGCCCCCCCCCCCCCAGTCTATGGCCGTTGGAAAGTTCACAGAAGCCCTGATACGTTCTGATCCCACACGTCTAACCTTTCAAACCCAAGACTGGAGCATGTCACCCAAAAAAATATCCTAAAAGGTTAAAAAACATCTTCATTTTTTTGTGATTTCCCAGCGCAAGATGTTTTGAATTGATGGATCACTGGATTGCCAAGGCTGTAATTGGGAGCTAAGCATCACGGAGTTTATTGAATTGGAAATGTGAAAGCCCACAATTGCCCTTCGAGTTCAATACAAATGAAGAAACACCCCAGTTACCTCTTCAATTCCTCAAATGTCTTCTCAATCCTTTCTCCTAGAAAAGACAACCATTACTAAAGTTTTTCGACCCAACTCCTATCCCATTTCCCATTTCCTAGCTCAAGTACCAGTTCCCAAAGAGTAGGCATGCAAACGGTTTGGGTTAGGCTTGGATGTGCCCTTTACTGAATCCGACTTAATTGGATATTGGCTATTCGGATTTAGCAGCCCAATGGAAAAGGGCAGTACTGAATCCAATTTTTTATATGGCATTGGCTTCCAATGGAAAATGTCCTAACCAAATCCATCTAGTCAGAGTCAGTTAACATTACGAGCAGTTGACATCCTTACCAAACAAGGCCTTACGGTTGCTATTTTGGTGTAGGCTTACTCCTTGCTCTCAGAGAGTCGCCACTTTTCAGCTTCTACAAGAGATGCCCATGAGAATTGAACCTAAATCACCTGCCTAGTAGCTTAGATCCCATCCCACTAAGCCAAACCCCTTTGTGGCAAAATGAGCTATATGTGAATCATATATTTCAAGAAATTTCAGTGACACGTTCACACATTTTGGGATTCCCACGAATCCATTGCATACAAATGATGGCCCTACCAAAATGGCGGCAGTGGTTATTTTCCTGAGAAACTGAATGTACAACAGTACAGCACCAGCCACTTCGACTCGGAACGGTATACGGCTAAAACAATTGATGGGACGATTCAAGAAAAACTAGCCTGTTTGGAGGAGCCATTTATTGTTTGGTGGTGAAGAATTAGTAAAAGCGAGCACGAGCATTTGAGGGCTTCTCTCTTTCTGTTGCACGGGGATCATTCGTCCTCGTCCATCGTTGCTATCAACTGAGAGTTCCAATGAACAACATAAATCACTTGAATATAACTTGAGAAAAATATAAGTTTACCACCAAAAGAACCAAAGAGACTCGAGAACTAATTATCGGCACCAAGAGTGGGTGTTTTCCCCTTGGAAGAGAATGAAGAACAGAGAACATGGTAACAATGCAAGCTTTATACCTTCACACAGTCCTGCAGGTCGTCGTCGTCTTCTTTGGTTCGGACATGAGTCTGCAAGGCCATAAACATGTGACCCGTTGATCAATCAACATAATATAATGGTATATATGGCAAAAGGTTCACTCTTCAGAATGTTTTATTCCGTTGTTGATGAAGGCCAAAAGATTCATACCAATCTTATGCGCATGAAGCGCCTTCTCACATAGATAGATTCCTCTTGCTTATTTCCAAACTAACTCTGACGTAGTAGACTGCAACGTATACATTCGTATCCAATCCCAAGCCAAGGTTTTGAGCCCCTTGGTAATTATACATAACTCTCCTAGTTAATCAGGTTGCGGTTCCTTTCTAAGAATTTCAATTGAAAGATGTGCACTGAAATGTCTTTTAAAATATCCTGTGCCTTTTTCGGAATATCAAGCACAAAAAATTGAACTTTAAAAGAATTTTTTCCAATCCCCAAACAAGGGAAAAAGGGCGAATTCGTCGACGCAAAGAAGGGAGAGTAAAGCAAGCTACACGGTTACCTCGAAAATCCGTTTGATTGCAGGGCTTTGGCCCTTGGCAGAGCAGGCTTGAATAACCACGCCTGCAGCGACGGTTGAGGGCCAGAAGTACAACATCTCATGGTGCCCCAGCGAGAGTATGGCCAGGTACTTGGCATGCTTTTCAAGTTCTTCATCGGCCTTTACTGCCTTGATGTAAAACCTGTTCACCGAATGAAAAAGGATACTCTCAATAGAACAGGGTGACTTTATTATTAGCCAGTGGCCTTTGTACCATAAGAAGTTGGGTTCTCGAATGGATACGAGTGTTTGGTTCTGTAGTTTTTGTACCATAAGAAGTTGAAGGTTGTTGGCGAGAAGCATCGATAGCTCAACACTTCCAGAATAACCCACTCCATGGCCACCACTTCACACCTACGGTAGACATTATCTCCAATCTGAAATTCTTCCTGCTTAATACTGCAGAATGCGGAACATAAAGGTCGGGAATCAGAGGAGTGCGAGTCACGAAATAAGAAAGAAAAGAAAAAGAAATCACAATCTTGACTGTGACTGTTGGACTTCTTTAGGTGTGTGTTGAGGTGGGGGTGGGGGAGCTATTACCTGTTGAGAGGCTGATTTTCTTCGATCCTGGTGGCCAGAGTAAGGCAAGCGATTCCGAGCATCTGAAGGCAACGTTCGTTTCTGAAGAAACCTTTGCACAGGAACCTATCGAGTAGGCTCACGCTTAAGAAGATCGTCTCGAACTGAAGGTTGAATTCATTGGAACGCTGCACGCCGATGATGGTCGAATTAGCTCTTTTGGGTAATGGCTTAACGTTCTGCTTGAACGTTCTAGGCTTTTGGGTCTCAAAAAGCTAGTATATGGGACGGAATTGCCCCAATTTAGTTAGACTAGGGTACGTACACGTACACGCCATAACACACTATGTTAATGTAGTCAATAGAAGCCCAAGTACGAAATGCCTTAATTCAGGTCTATATTATCTTAATTGTTTCTGATACCCCAAGTCCCGAGCACGATTACTTTGACGCTCAACGGTGTGGACTTTGGAGTTCTAACGGAATGGTTGATCCACTGAATCGAAAACTTAGAAAGCCTAAAACTCAGGTCAGCAATGTGGTGACATTACATGTGCAGCGTCAAGAATAGTAAGGAATTAACGAAAAAGGTAAAGATATTTTTATGTATAAATTAATTAGCCACAAGGCTCGCACCCTTGTCCTGCCTACAACATTAGTAAAACTCCTTCACGTCTTTTTAATAATCTTAAAAAGCAAATTAGAAAAACGAAATTCCATTTTTTCTTTGAAAATACTGGCGAAAAAAGTAGTCCTTAATTAAGGAAGAAACATTTAAAACACAAAAAGTTATACTTCAGCTCCAATATTGTTAGAATTCCAATCCTGTAGTTCTTATGCTTCAGCTGGTTACCCAAAAAAAAATCTCACATTTATTTCCTTTTATAATCTCATTTTATAAAATGAAAACTGAATTAAACCCATATATACATATATTATTTGTCGATCTTTTTAAACTAGTTTTTATGCTATTTTCGTCTGTCTTTCCGTCTTTTCAATGTAAAGAATGTTAGTGAATTTTGTTATGGTCCATAACAGAGCATCTCTCGTATCACTGGGAAAATGAAATAGACGGATCGGTTGTACTGGCACATGTTGACGGCGGAAACTCTGATGAGACGAGTCTGGCGCCAATGGAACAGTGAAATAAAAAAAAATACAGCCTTGATTTTTAAGAGATAGGCGTCTTCTCCCATTACCGGAATGGTTAACTTTTGGTAGTTCATACCGGTTGGCGACGATATTTCAATTTGTCCTAACTCCTAAATAAGGCAGTATTTTTCCCTAGATGAAATACTGATCGGAAGCAATTTCATAGCTAAATAAAAACAAGATCGGCACTTACTCCCACGATCCAGTCTACCAGAAATATTCTTTGACTGCAGATGACTGCTCCATATTCAGTTGCCCCGTGCTCGTCGACGTAGTCACGACGAAATGAATGTTTACGCTCTCTGCATCTGCATTTCCTATAGGTATCTTCATCCTCGTTGTCTTCAAACCTCTAAAACCAGAGAGGATTAAAATTTTGCTTATTGAAACTCCCAATGTACATAACAAATCGACAAATTTGATCATGCTGATTTTAGCTACAAGCGCTTTCTGATTAATTCTGCTGCTTCTCTAAAGAATGAAGACCACGAAGCATTGCAATGATAGTTTTAGTTGAAAATCGATGAAAACTCACAGCATTAAACTTTTTTTGTTTTATTTAAAGCTGAGGATTTCAATAAGCGGAGTTTTCCAAAGCAAAAGGCCTTTTAAGGCTTTCTCACGAGAAAAGACGAACTAATCGGCGATCCAAACGAATTTATTCAAATAAAATAAATAAGGAGATTAATTTCTAACAGAATTATCTTCAATAATGTATCCCGAAATTCCAAAACGTAAACTATTTTCGCATAAGTGACAAAAAAAATTGCATTTTACGAAAAGACAACAAGAAAATAAAATTGAAGCATATTTTGACTTATTTCCCTCAAACAGATCAGCCTATTTTCTATCATTTTTTAGGTCTAAAGCAGTTGTTCAGATTACCGAAGCTATCATTCTCTTACGAAGCATGCATGCTACAAAATGCAAAATAATAGGGTAACTGGAAGGGCGAAGAGACAAAAACTCACTCGTAAGTCATCTGTATGCTCGAATTCATCCAGAGAGAGATTGGAAACTTCATCGGCGTGGCCTGATTTCAGGAATTCCTTCTTGTACTGAAGGAAAAGCAAAAAGCATTGTGAAGAATGTGACGTTTCGTCTTGCCCTGTGGAGAATTCATCTCCTGAGGACCCTACGGAGAAGATAGGCGAGAAATTGTTGAAGCTCAGTAATGAAGAGTCCGAGAACCCGTCTCTCTCGAAAGGATTGGAGAAATGCCCGTCTCGGCCTTGGTCTTCATAATCGGAGCATGAGAGTTGCTCCGAGCAAGCTAGATCATAGGGAAACTCCACTCCTTTCACCTCCACCGTCGATTCTGAGATGCACTGTTCTGAAGCCTTCGTCTGGCAAGTCTCCATCAGTTTGACACTCGTTTCGGTCTTTTCTTTCCCGTTTCCCGGAGGATTTTCGAGCGAGTCTTGCCCTAGCCCGTATGCCATTTCCGGCTTAAAGCTACTGCTTCCTTCGCATATCTCGCTGTAGCTACCTTCTGGATTGGCGCATTTGATCTCAGAAATCACCTCCCTGCCGGCTGATTTCATAAATTTCTCCGATTTGATCTCATCGTTCCACTTCTCACCAGGAAACCAAACCGACGCATCGAAACTCACCGTTTCCACTCCGGACGTGCCGGAATGCGCAGCTTCAGGTACTCTCCGGTTGTTCTCCGGCAGCTTCTTTGTGGACGACCTCCGGCGCAACGATCTCGGCTTCCTCTTGACGCTCAAAGGAAAGATGCCGCTCGGAGCAGCGGATTTAATAAGAAACGACGATGACGAGCAGGAAGCCGAGATGTGCTCCAGCGGAGCTTCGAAGATCGGAAGGGCGATCGCTTGTCTCTGCAGGGAGATTTTCGATCGGAGCTTCCTGCCGTGACTCTCGGCAGGACGACCTCGCTTTGGCCTTCGTGTCGCCGTGGAGACTTCTCGAGGAAGACGGAGGCTCGATCGGAGGACGGGAGGCATGGTGTGGACGTCAACCGCGCGAAAGATAAAAGACGTTCGTGAGTTGTGGCCCGTAACGGGATGGAGAGGAGCGGGATGGGAGAAAGAAATCGGAAGCAAACTGTCAGTTGAGAGAGGAACGTGGGGAGGGTCAGTCGACTCACTTCCACAACTCCTCTTATGGTTCAGATGGACGTGAGACTGTTGAACAGTAGGGGCGGGGTGAAACTAAAACTGAACATGCCTTTCCGTTTATATAGAGTCCAATCCTACCTCGCCTCACGTCAGCGGACCATAACTAACTTCCCAGATAGCCGTACTATGGCCATAGGGGTAAATGCGTCACTTGATTTTCTTTTTCTTTTTTTCTTTTTTACAGTTTAGAAAGGGGCCAAGATTCCCTCGCACGCTCAAATGGTGTTTTCACGAGTGTGCTTTTAGACACCAAGTACCGATGCGTCCTTCTGCCACGTATAAAGTTCAAGGGTTCCGTACCATTAATTCTCCTCCTTCTTTTACTAAATTGCAAAACTATCCCTACTTTGCAACACCGGAAAGTAACACGCCCATCGACTTGGATTTTGCAACCAGCGAGTGACTTTAGAAATTAAGTCCTAAATCCACTCGCTGCCTCGTATTGAATTTCAAAAGGGTTCGTATTTTATTCAGAGATCCTTTGGACACCGTTGATCTCAAGATGAACGGCATCCAAACCTGTACGAATGGGATGCATCATGCACATCACTTGGATGAGCCCCATTTTTTTCCCGATGTGATTCGTGTTTCGGATGGCTGACACTTTTTTTTTATGACGAGGAACCCTCACCGAAGTGAAGAAAACCCTGGGTGGGGTCCTACTACCACCCTGCCCCAGTGTTATCAGTATCGGTATCGGCCCTGTATCGTTTGGCCAACAATTCAGGTCTATGGGCCGAATACTGATACTCAAGTGAATCGTTCTGAATAGGCCAAAAAAGAATTAAAAAATATTACATGTAAATAAAATTACAAATAATAATATTAAGTATTTTTATATTTATTAAAAAATAGCCCAATTCAGAAATAAAGTCGTATCGATTTTCTGCCAATGACAACTTTGAAATATTGCATTTTTTTGCAAGTGAGACAGATTGAACTCGGTGAGACCCGACCCAACAGTCCCAGTGAGAAGAAGAAACCTTTCCGTGGACACGACGGTGCAGCTAGGACTTATCCAAAAGTCCCTCTGATGATCAGTTCTTAGGTGTTGGTCTTCAATGGGGACAACCATAATAACTGGCAATGCTTGTGAGTCAATATTTGTACCTTTTTTGTAATAATAGGGAAAAAACTGTCTGGTTGAATATCGAGTTCAATAGCATAAAACCTTAAGCCCCGTTGCCTACCAAAGAATATACCCATCTTTGATCTTGCAGCAAAGGACACAGGGAGGATCAGGTGCATTGTCATTGCACACTTTTAATGTACTGCCGCAGGTGATCACCCTCCATCATTGCTTAGGCCTTACAGATGACACACTATTGTTCGTGTTCTTCAAAACAGAACCGAAATGTGAAAGTATAAGAATACATACTTGTAGATGCCATGGATGAAACTTGCATACATGGGAGGTTGGCATTTTCCTCGGCCTATGGATGCCTACGATAAGCCTAAGTCGTCAAGTCGATGGTGAGTAGGACCCTGAACCCAAAAAAAGAAAAAAGAGAACACCCCTTGGTTGTTTTCATCAAGCAATCAGGCCCCTTCTTATAGGCTTTTGAGAGAAGCTTGTAATGAAAGGTTGCAATGGGTGGTTACCACTATCAATGGTTGCCCTGAGCAGTTGCAACAACTGTAACTCCCATAAGTTATGTTATCCCATTTATATAGGTTGAATTTGATTTATATTTCAACATTCTTTCACTTGACCCGTTGACATGGGAAAACACTACATCAAGGTTTTACTGTTATCTTGATTCAATTTTCATGTGGGTTCACATGCTATCCTTTATCACAAGAATGAATCAAACGAGTCACGAAGATGAACACCTCTTTATGAAATGCCATATTTTCATGCACTACAATATAATTCATTTTCAGTATTTTAGCGTATTAAAATTATATTTATGAACATGTTGGTCTCTGACTCATTCTATTGGTCCTTCAACATTGTTATTCTATTATTCTCTCTATTCAAATGAGAGATCCTTTATGCAAAATCAATAATACATAAAGCCATAGAGAATCAATTTAGTTTCACAAATGAGATCACATACAACCATAATGTATTGTCATACATCAAAATGAATCAAACTGACTCATCCCCTTTACATGTTAAGAATATAATCTCCGTGCTAACCTTTTAGTAAGGGAAACCTCAGGCATTTTCTTTATACCGATTATATCAATACATACTAGATGATTCACAGTCCTTTCTTTTATAACAAAGTACTTTAACTCTATGTGTCGATATAAGGTTGAGCTCTTGTTATTCAAGAAGGACACGACAACTTCATTATCACATAAGATCTTTAGTGGTCTCTCAATATAATATAATATACCAAGATCCATAATAAAGCTTCTAATCCATATGACATGAGATAAAATCTCATATAGATCAATAATTTTTGCCCTAATGGCTTTAAAAAATTTCTTCACTATCCTGTAGTGAGAGATGACACCTCGAATATTCTTAGCCACTCGTAATTGCAAAAGCAACAAGCTAAGATTATTCAAGCACTCTCACTTCTCATAGATATCCTTTTAAGCACTCTCACTTCTCATAGACAACTTTCAAAGCGTTTGTTCTATTCTATGTATGAGTGAGAGATTAATCGCTCTATATAATATTTATATTGAAAAGGTAAACATGAGACCCCTTATTATTCACATTTTCCGAGACAAGCATAATTAGGTCATTATATTTTACTTTAGTGGAAATGATAATACTTATAGTTGTTTTGTTTTCTTAATTCATAAAGAATTGACTTTAATTGACGAAACTAATAAATCATGTAACCAGAGGCAATTTAGCATTGTACCATTGGGTACAAATATGCTTTATGAGTTGGTATACACATCTACTATTACACCTTGTGTGAATTTAAAACACAATAACCTACCATTGTGTAGAATCGTTGTTTCATAACACGGTCTAAGAAATCCTCAATTAACACAATTCAGATAACTTTGGTGATTGCATGAGTAGGTTGATCAAGATATTTTACCGCAAACATATTTGTATTATGTGGCATGCACACATGATAATGCATGTATATTCATGACAAAATATGTATTATATCATAAAAAATTCAGATAACTTTGGTGATTGCATGAGTCAGTTGATCAAGATATTTTACCGCAAACATATTTGTATTATGTAGCATGCTCATGCACATGTGATAATGCATGTATATTCATGAAAAACTATGTATTATATCATAAAAAATATAGGTTCATACTTTAACTTATATGCATAAATAAATTTTGATAAAAATATATCACAAATGTCAAAAATTTAGTCATAATTCATACTTAAATATCATACATAACTTTAAATAACATCAAATGCATGTAAAAAGTCATGCTTTTATGATAATAAATACTTGCATGAAAAATAACAAAAATATGCACTTTTAGGTAAACCTCGAGGTCTTCATGCTGAAACCGATCTAAAAAAGCTTTGAACTGGTTTGAAATGGCTCTGAACCGATCAACTAAGGGCTTGAACTGGTCCCAAAACTGACGAAATAGTCTAAAACATATAAAAAAAAATCTATAAACTCTTAAAACTGAATGCATTTTTTTTTCTTTAGTGATTCATGAAAACATGGTCTCTATATTCAAGAACCAGTGAAGACCTAATCAGAACCGGTCAAAAAGGGCTCCAAATCAATCTTGAAACACTTAGTATCGGTCATAGAACCGATTCAAGTGTAAATAGTCCATGGACCCCATATCAAATCTGATTCGATCAATTCCAAATTCAGATCCAATGGATCTTTGGTCGGATCCCTTGATCCATATTCAGTCTAGATTCAAATTCATAATGACAAGGTCTCGGGTTGGATCCCACAATCCAAACCTTATTTAGATCCAGATCTGTAAATATATCTGGTTTAGATCCGGATCCTAAACCCTGTCCAGATCCGGACCCAATCTAAATAGGACCTGAGTCAGATCCGGACTTCAACCCGATCTTGATCCGTACCCGGTCCATACAAGACCTGGGTCGGATCCAAAAACTCGACCTGAACCAAATCTGGACATGGTCCAAACAAGACCCAAGTCAGATCTAGGAACCGACCCAGATTTGGTCTAAACAGGACTCGGGTTGGAACTGAACCATGAGACAGACCCGGAGCCATAAATGGATCTAGGTCTAGATAAGACCCAGACTCAGAACCATAAATAGGTTCGAGTTGGATCTAGTTTATTGGGTACAGGTTTGACCCACACAACGGGTCTAGATCCGATCCACCCGGTTTGTAACGGATTTGAGTCCGGATCGGGTCCACCCCAGGATGGTTGGAGATCTGATCCACCCAGTCTGTAACAAATCCAGGTCTAGATCAGGTCCATCCCCAGGAACAGATCCAATACCCGATCCACACGAATCGAGCCACTCGCAAGGTTAGGTTCGCGTCTGGACTCGAGTTGTGTGGAATTGTATAACTCGATAAAATCGAGTATATTCGATTTTTAAGAAACATAAATGATTTCTCATATGCCCAAAAAACACCCACAATGCCCCCATGTCGCCCCAAATTTTGGGCAGCCACCGACACCGATGGTCTCACCGACGAAGCCCATCCTACGGCGATCGGATGTCGCCGATGGCTCCTTCCCATCGGTGCCGACGAAAGGAAACGTAAAAAGGTTTTATTTATTTACTTTTTGAAAGTGTTGTAGGATCGATGCAACGAGCACTAGAGGGGGGGGGGGTGAATAGCGCTTTTAATCTTTGTCTTTGAAATTTGAAGGAATTTGAATACTGCAAAGCAATCACACACAAAGAACACAAGAATTTTATCCTGGTTCGGTCTTCCAGATCTATATCCAGTCCCCAACCAAAACTCGCTTGAGATTTCCACTATCACACTTGTGTCACCATAAGATCAAAATAGACCAAAACTGGTCCCACTTTCAGCAACAACCTTGTTGAAAGCAAACTTCTCCTTTAAACCAAGGAGACTCTGTCGTTTTACAGAAAAATAAAAATAACCAACTTATAATCAACCTACGAGCCTTTCTTATGAATGCAAATGAAGTGGAATAGACTTCTAAGGTTGCTGAAATACTCAACTCACAATTTCACTAACTCACAGAAGGATTGGGAGTGAAAATACTCAGTGAGTGAGAAAACAAATACTTGAATGAATAGGAGTGAAAAGCAAAGAATTTGATCTTTCAAATCAATGTAATTCGATTCAATTCGATTATTTTGAGTGTAGATCACAATCTTATTTATAGCTGAGGAATTCCATACGTTAAAGGTACAAAAGGGTGTCAAAATAGTCAGTTTTGAAATGTCAAATCGTTTGAAAAACTGAAAAGACGCACCTTTTAAAAGTTTCAGAAAACGGCTATATTAGTCGACTGAAATAGTTATTAGTCGACTGAAATCAAATATTAGCAGACTGACAGTTAAAGTCAGTTGACTACTGTGTCAACCGAACACATTTAAATTCTGCTTTTTGAAACTTAGTCGACTAAAGAAAATTTAGTCGACTAATAAAAATCATCAGTAAACTAAAAAAAAAACTTTCAGTCGACTCCTGCTAAATTTTCCAGAAATTGAACATTCTGGTCGGTCGACTAAGAGTTGATTAGTTGACTAATCAGAAAGTTGACATTTTGCTTTGAAAAACTGGTGCAAAAAATCGGTTGACTGATAAGTCTATTGGTCAACTGATAAACCTGAAAATGTGGCTAAAGAGCTTTCTAAAATAATTTTTTTCAAGGGTTCTTTTAAAAAAGATTTTCTCAAGTACTTTTAGGTGAAATGCAAGTAAGATATGCAATCAAAATAAGGCTCTTACAAGAATCTAAGACTTTTAAAGAGATTTACACTTGCACACTTGTCTTCACAAATTCTTCAACGAATTCTTTAATTCATTTCATCTTTCTTCATTGCCTTAGCTGAAATTCAGTTGTTCCAGTTGTTCATCATCAAAATCTTGTACTTGAATTATCGTGTACAACTTCCTTTTCTTAACACTTTTATATATGGGCATTGTCGGGACTGCCGTCCCCACCAGCGGTTTCAGCTGATGGCAGCAGTTCTGCCAGTGACGGTGACCACCTCCCCCTGCCCTCCCCTCGAAGACAACAACCCTCCGCCAAGAGACGCCGATGAAGGTAAGGAAAAATGGGGGGTTTTGTTTACAGGCAGCTTCCATCAACCATCAGCATCAACATCAACCACTATCGTCCATCGACTATTGCAGAAATAGGGGGGTGCACAGGGAACATTGTTCCCTGTTGCTGCACCCACCCGAAACTAACCCCACCACCAACGGTTAGTAGAGGTGGGTCATCGACCTCTTCGGCTAGGGGCCACTATTGTGCGGCCACCTCCAAGAGCTCGGTCAGTGCGTAGATTCCTAAAAAACCTTAAATCGAGTAAGACTCATCGATGGTGTGGTCCATCTCGACGAGGATGTCTGAATTGAAGCACTCGTTGGACCAGTAGATCGTGAGGCAGGCATAGGTCATTATGCCTTGCGTTGTCCCACTCGTGTACCCCAGCAGGCTCGTGTTCGCCACCGATGACCCCACCGTCATGGATGTCGAGTGCGTGACCATTGTGGTCCTGCGGTGACACCAGCTTCACCAGCCGCCTATGGGCTGCCGTGATGCCTAGTGCAAGTTTCATCGATGGCGTATATCAGTGTGTATTTTTACTTTTATATTTCGATTTTGTTTTGAATAACACCAACAATGGGTTATTGGCCCATGATGAGCCCAAGCCGCCAAGTCGATGGTGGGCAGGACCTGAACCCCCCCCCCCCAAAAAAAAAAGACACCCCTTGGTTGTTGTCATCAAGGAACCAGACTCCTTCTTATAGGCTTTTGAGAGAAGTCCGAAGTGGGTGATTACCGCTACCGGTGGTTACCCTATATGGGCAATTGCAATAACTGCCGTGTAACTTCTATAAGTTATGTCATCCCATGATGTGCTCATGTCAAATCGGGTCACATCAGGTTAGATCTGATCCATATTCCAACAACTATATCCCAACGAGGATGATGATTAGGTATAGTAGTATCATTAATGAGACCTTATGTTCATTCCCACATAATTAATTTTTCTCGGGAGAACCTGAAAAAATAATTCTAAAAGCCTGAAATCTCATGTTCAACCAAACATGAGATTTTCTGATTTGAAATCATGGCAACTGGCGAGATTTCAAATCTCACTGGTTGCCCTAGGATTTGGAATCAGAATTCCAAATCCTGTTGAGGCACTTGAACGTACTGTAAGGGTATGTTTGAATAATGGAACACCCTTGAGTAGGGACTGACTGGTCCCTGCCTGGGTGCAGTCCCATGTTTGATACACGAAGAACCAGCTGGCCAGGCAGGACCTGTTGGTTCCGGCTATTTGATTATAAAAAGAGGGCAATGAAACCTGGGGCTGCGAGTCATCGGTTTTTCTTGTAGCGACACCACAGTTATCATATTCTAGTGACCCTTTGACCTGGTCCTAATGGGTTACCTTAGGGCTTTAAAATCTTGACCAAAACAAGTCAAAGATGGGCCAAGTCGGCTAGGACCACAGGACTGCCCAACCCATTGCCAAACCCTAGTAACCAATGTCAATATCATTTTAATATCGTGATCCAGACCCTGGACCCATAGAGTGCAGATCAAGTCAGGGGTACCCTTGGGAGACCATCAAGGGATCCCTCTGATGTCGTTCATCCATGTGATGAATGACATCGCAAACACCATAGTAAGATAGCACCATGTGATGAACAACATGTCAAACACCATAGTTAATTCTCTATATGAAACAACATCTAGAGCATGCAAATGAACCGTTTACAAGGGCAAAGCTAAGGATAGGGATGGCAGAACACTACTAGTTTATTAATATAATAGGGCTTTTAGAAATTTTGATAGTCAACCTAGCAAAGTAGGTCATATGCCCCCCCCCCGGAAGACGGTCGTTAGTTACATTGCGTGTTCAGGGGTGTCAATGAGCGCCATGTATAAAAGCTCATGGGGCTCGTATCTCTGTGTCTGTTGGCATCACTTAGCATCGGAATCCAGTGTGGTTGCAAAGACTTAAGTACCCTTTTTGGCCATTCTTGCAATAAAACGATGGTTTGAGAAAAGGACAAAAATGTCCTTTATTCAAAAAAGAGAAACAACGGTTCGAAAAAAGGAAAAAATGTCCTCCATTCAAAAAAAAGAAACAATGGTTTGAGATCCTCCATCTAGAAAAGTGAAACACCGGTTTGAGAATGATGTTAACTCTTTAAAGTCCAAACGGTCCATTTTCGCCCTAAGCAGTAAACTTTTGCACCATCTGTTGTAACAAGAGATCCCTTTGATGATGCACCATTTGTCGTCGTTTGCTGTCATCGGACCCTCCTTTGTCGTCGTCTACTACCACCAAAGCATACTTTGCCATCATCTATGCCCCTTTGCCATCGTCTGCTGCCGTAGGAGCACTCTTTGTCGTCGTCTGCTGCCACCAGAGCACCCTTTGTCATCGTCTGCTGCCATCGAATCATCCTTTGCTGTCGTCTGCGCAGTGGTAGCATTGTTGCCACCATCGACTGCATCTACCTTATGGGTGTTTCTCCTCCACTGTCAGATTACCAAGGTTTCGTTATGCAAACAAATCAATTTGTAAACCAGAATGCTAAATCTTACAACTGGGTGGCCGTCTTCATACTAAATAACACCTATTTTCATACTGAAACAAATCGATTTGTACCTATCCACCTTCTGGGCATCGAAAAAAAGTTAGCATGAACGATTTATACATTTCAACGATGTGTACTTATCAAGGTTAAATTTCTACACTTAAGCCATTTGAAGCATGAACGATTTATACATTTAAATCAATAGCAATTTGTACGTTCGATGCAACAATGATTTATGTATTTGAAATAGTGACGATTTAATGAAACCATCATGATTTGTACTTAAGTTTGATAAATCGTACAACAATGTTTACATATGAAGTCAAACATTACAATGATATGTACTTATGAAGGTTGCGATTTATACAACGATTTATAAGTTTGAAGCAACAACGATTTATATATTTAAAACACTAACAATGTGTATTTATGAAGTTACCTCAATTTGTACTTAAGTTTGCTAAATCTTACAACGATGTTTACTTATGAAGCCAAATATTGTGACGATTTGTAATGTTGGTGATTGTTTAATGAATGAGATAATTTGTATTATTATATACTTAGGGAGGCGGTTGTAACATATAATGATGCAGTTAAATTTATGTGTTGTGCAGGTTAGCAATGTCTAAAGCTCGTCAGACAAGAAATCTCTCGCCTTTCTATGGGATGACTATTAGAGAAGTTATCTGTCAGTCCCATCTATATGGGCGTTATGAAAGGTATCAAAATATAATGAAGATTGAGAATGATAAAGACAGGGACAAAGCGTTTGAATTATATTATGCGGAGGATTATCCATCAGATATTGGGGTTGAAGAGCAAAGAAAGAATGAGGAAGAACTAAAGATGAAGAAGAAGGATGACGAAGAGAAAGAAAAACAAAGGAAGAAGAAGGAGGAGAATGAAAATGAAAAGCAAAGGAAGAAGGCGGGGGATAGGAAAAGGCAAAGGAAGAAGGAGGAGGAGAATGAAAAGCAAAGAAAGGAGGAGGAGGAGAGAGAAAGGCAAAAAAAAAAATAAGGAGGAGGGGGAGGAGGAGAGGAAAAGGCAATTGAAGAAGAAGGAGGGGGAGGAGGAGAGGAAAAGGCAATTGAAGAAGAAGGAGGAGGAGGAAGAGAAGGAAAAGAAAATGATAAAGCATGAATATTTTGAAAAGCAAAGGAGGATAAGGCAAATGAAGGAGGCAGAGGAGAGAGAAAGGCAAAAAAAGAATAAGGAGGGGGAGGAGGAGGAGGAGAGGGAAAAACAATTGAAGAAGAAGAAGAAGAAGAAGAAGGAGGAAGAGAAGGAAAGACAAATGATGAAGATGAAAGAGGAAAGGCAAATGAAGAAGTATCAGGATAAGGAAGAGAAAAAAAGGCAAAAGAAGGAGAAGAAGGACGAGGAAGATAAGGAAAGAGAAAGAAAGAAGCAGAAGGAGCAAGAGAAGAAAAGGGAAAGGAAAAAGCAGAAGAAAGGAGAGAAGGAAAGGAAAATGAAGAAGCAGGAGGAGGAAGAGAAGGAAAGGGAAAGGAAGAAAAAAAATAAAAAGTAGAGGGAGACGAAGAAGCGAAGGAAGGAAGAAGTAGAAAAGCAGAGGGAGGCGGCAGAGCAACAAGAAAGGCAGAAGATGGAGGGAGAGGATGAAGATGAGAAAAGTGCGACCAAGGTACGTAAATCGATTATGTCTATCATGATTTACTGCAATAGGTACTACTATGGTAGCGATTACTATGTATAGTGATTACTGTGATAGGTATTACTACTTATAGTGATTACTGTGATAGTGATTACTATGTATAGCGATTACTATGTATAGTGATTACTGTGATAACATGTGTGCAATGATTATTATTTATAGTGATTAGTGTGTACAATGACGTGTAGAAGTATAAATGAAACTAATTTATAATTAATATGAATAATATGCTATTTTGTATTATAGAGAGGTCAGAAGAGAAGTAGAGCACCAGGTGAAAAGCTCGGAGGGCGGTGTCAGTGGCCTATAGTTATGTTGTAGTATGGTCAGCTGAGTGCATATCAGAAGGATCTACTATGAAATATGCACTTCGGTGGCCTTCTGGACCAGCGTTATTTTGAAACGTGTTGGAACACCATGACCCACCTGGTAAATAAGTAGAATCATCAGACAAACACATTCAAGTTTGATTCTTTTGAGATCACCATGACCCTAGAAGATGTAGCACGGATTACTGGCATTAAGTGCCATGAAAGTGTTATCCTATTACGGAATTCAAACTATAACGCAAGAGAAAAGTGCATGACCCTTCTAGAAATGTCGATGGACTACTGGAGTCATTGTATTTCTGGTGGAAGCAATTCCACATCAATAAAAGTTCCTTCTTTCCATAATAAATGGGAAGGTCGGTCCGCTACATGTGCATCTAAAAGAGCTGACCAAGAGTTGCACGACTTTCTTCTTTATTTTTTGGACTTACTTTATTTTTCGATTGTTCTGGTTCAGGAATAAGTTACTTGTAGCTGTAGTTTCTGGAAGACTTAGATAAAGTTGACAACTGGGCATTTTGGCCATTTGTTTAGTTATTTGTTTAGTATATATTTAGTACTTGTAGACTAAGCTTGTTGAAGGTTGTAGTGTTACTAATATATTATTTTTGTAGGCCTGGGCGGAGAAACATATTGTCGCGTTGCGTCCTCAGTATGGCTCTGTGATTTATGGTTTTCCAAATATCGATCAGTGGGCTAGAGTAAATATCAAGGAGAATAATGCTAAGTTCATTTTAGATGGTCTGTAACTAAATGAGATAAATGGTTTAAAATCATTTACAATCATTTCAGCATGTATCATTCAGTAGCATAAATCATTGAAATATTTAACATTCTTAAGTAATCATCACTGTAGGATTTTGTCTTTGTTAGTACAAATCGTTATCGTTTTAGCATTTAACTTTCAGTACTATAAATCATTGTAATTATTTACATTATTAGTAACAGTCATTGTAATATATTTAGCACTCGTTATTATAAATAATTTTAATATTTAGCATTCATTAGCATGAATAATTGTCTATACCTAAACCATAATCTTTAATGTACAGGTTGTGTGGAGACCGTATGGAGATGGGGAGGACGAGGACCAAGTGCTTGTTGCTGAGGGTGTGAGACTGTCTGACTGCGATATTTGGTTGTTTAGCAATTATGAAGCTGAGTTGCAGCATGGTAGTCGAGTTCTCCTACAATCTGGCTTGAGACAATCTATCCCAAAGAAGCTTGTGGAAGTCAGAAAAAAGATGAATAATGGTGGGGCCATGAACGTGAATTGGCACGAATGCTACAGGGAACAATTGGATAGCTGAAATAAAGAAGGTGTTTGTGACATAGCGTATAATTATAAAGAACAACAATATGATCTTAACTATTTTCAAAAATATTGGAAACCCATGCATCAAAATCTGGAGAATGAGAATATTGGGAACCCATGTCTCCCTTATGTCCCCCCTCATGTCGTATCTCAGAATAAAAAACACGGCCATTGTCAAGCTCCGACTACAACAACGATTACTTTAGTAACAGTACAAGATGAGGAGTGAACACAACTCATAAAAGAGAACGTAGTCTCTGGCACAAGGTTCGAGATATTGGAGAGGGAGAATAAGGACTTACAGAAGGAGGTGAGCAATTTGGGGAGACAAATGTGGCCACTGGTAGAGATGATAACCAATGTTTATAATAAGATTGAGGGAACCAAGAGGCCACCGAGGATAGAGAGTCCACCAAGAAAAAGAAAGAGATGATTTGTATGTTGTCATTGTCCATCTGAGTCATCAAGTGCCACTGAATAAACGATAACGATTCTTTTTATCCCGATAATTATTTATTGTAATTCTATAATTCTTTGTTGTAATTCTATAATTATTTTTTGTAACATGATATTCTTTAATTATTATTATTTTTTTTAATAAGTGTAACACACAAGTGTCACTGAACAGATCGTTGTAATGTTCGGCCTTCATAAATAAAAGTGATCGCATTTGTTTTTTATAAGAGATCGCGATTGGCTTGCAACCAGTTGTATATAAGAGATCACGATTTGTTTGTTATAGAAGGTGTTCTATCACGATCTGTACAACCATCCCACCTAAACCCATCAAATAATTGAACCAAATCTGTTTGAATATCCTATTGTGATTTTCCTTCACGAGCTCTGTCCTAAGAAACGATACGTTCCATCATGATTTACACAATGACATTCAAAAATGGCAGAGAAGAAAAAATAAACAAATTGACACGATGTTTAGACTTAGTAAAGAACAAATCAAGTTAACTTCACTGATACAGACGTCATTGTGTATATCGCTCTGGGACAATATCTGGTATAATGATTCAGATACAATACATGTACAATGATTTGTCTTATCGCGAATTACACAATGACTGATAAAAAATAAAAAGTAGAAAGAAAAAATTATTGAAGGTTATAGTCTTACTAATATATTAATTTTGTAGGCCTAGGTATGGGAGCATGTTGTCGCGTTACGACCTCAGTGTGGCCCTGCGATTTGTGGTTTTCCAAAGATCGGCAGGTGGGCTAGAATTAATGTAAAGCAAGATACTGCTAAGTTCATTTTAGATGGTCTGCAATCAAATGAGGTAAATTATTTAAAATTGTTTATAATCGTTTCAATATTTATCATTCACTAGTATAAATCGTTGAAATGTTTAGCATTCTTAAGTAATCATTGTTGCAGAATTTTGTCCTCGTTAGTACAAATTGTTATCGCTTTAACATTTAACTTTCAGTACTCTAAATCATTGTAATCGTTTGCATTTTTAAGTAATGATTGTTGCAGGATTTTGTATTCCTTAGTATAAATCGTTATCGCTTAAGCATTTAACTTTCAGTACTGTAAATTGTTGTAATCATTTTCATTCTTAAGTAATGATCATTGCAGGATTTTGTATTCCTCAGTACAAATCATTATCGCTTTAGCATTTAACTTTCAGTATTGTAAATCGTTGTAATCATTTGCATTCATAGGTAATGATTGTTGCAGGATTTTGTATTCCTTAGTACAAATCGTTATCGCTTTAGCATTTAACTTTTATTAGTGTAAATCATTTTAATCATTTGCATTCTTAAGTAATGATCGTTGCAAGATTTTGTATTCCTTAGCACAAATCGTTATCCTTTGAGTGTTTAACTTTCTTTAGTGTAAGTCATTGTTAGCATTCTTAGTAATAGTCGTTGTAAGATATTTAGCACTCGTTATTATAAATAATTTTAATATTTAACATTCATTAGCATGAATAATTGTCTATACCTAAACCATAATCTCCAATGTACAGGTTGTGTGGAGACCGTATGGAGATGGCGAGGACGAGGACCAAGAGGTTGTTGCTGAGGTTGCGAGACATCCTACCTAAACTCATCAAATAATCGAACAAAATCTGTTAGAATATCCTATTGTGATTTTCCTTTACGAGCTTTGTCCTAGCGAACGATACGTTCTTTCGCGATTTACACAATAACATAAAAAAATGGTAGAAAAGAAAAATAAACAAATCGACACGATGTTTAGACTTAGTAAGGAACAAATCAAGTTAACTTCAACGATACAGACGTCATTGTGTAAATTGCTCTGGGATAATATCTGGTATAATGATTCAGATACAATATATGTACAATGATTTGTCTTATCGTGATTTCCACAATGACTGATAAAAAGCGAAAGGTAGAACAAAAAAATAAATTGACACGATGTTTATTGGTAAAGTCCAAATCTAGGTAACTTGATAAGTAAAAATTGAGTTAACTTCAATGATACATTACAACCATATTCATTTACATGAGTATTTAGTTACAATACATAATGACCAATGGTTTGAATTAGATACAATACATGACCATCATCATCAAAGAAAACAAGCATCATCATCAGCATCAACCCACATCCAAATAGTGATGTGCTTCGAAACAAACATCATCAACATCAGCATCAGCATCAGCACCTTCAGTTTACTGAGTGGCCTTCGCTAGTCACTAGTAACGATTGAAGGCAAATCTATCTACCAATGGAGGCCCTTATCTGTTTGCAAGTTTTTTTTCATAAAGTATATTGGCAACAGATAAAGGTATGGATCCCAACAGGCAGAGAAGATGCAACCCACACGACTAGCATATTTGTCATGAAGTATATCGAAGATTAGGCAAATGTTTTTTTAAATGAAAAGTATGGTTTGCGAACGATTAAGAGTCCAGCAGTAGGAATAGATCAAATAGATGGTCATCAGCACCCACCTGTCAATCATGCAGAATATTTGTGCTTGCTCCGGTATGACGGCAAAGATTAAGGATGATTATGGTCATTGTATTCTGCGTAAGCTTCGTTATACTTTATGACAAATACGTCACACTCGTATGTGTCATGAATATATCGATGTATCCACAGAAGATAACCACTATAATCATCATCAAAGATTATACAAATCTTTCATCACGGCATGAAACAACTACGGTATCAGCATCAAACCTCATCCATCAAGCACAGATAGAAGGAGCACAGAAGAACAAAGAAGAAAGAAAAATACAAGGAAGAAGAAGAAGGAAAAGAAGAAGAAGAAGACAAAGGCGGAGGAGAAAAAAGAAAAAGAGGAAGTTGACCGCAGAAAAGACAGAGGAAACAACATTGACTAGTTTTGTAAAAGGCAGATGAAACAACATTTTTTATTTAATTAATGTGCAATATAATTAATTTGCACACGGTTTTTTAAAATGGGTGGTAGGTGAAATGGCGTTTCTTTTATATAAGAATGACATGTCGCACAAGTACAAGAGAGTATCGCTTTGCTTTGTTTCATGATTAAGAAACAGACAAACCGACATTTCCTTTAGAAATGAAGTGTTCGTGAAACAGACATATAACCTGCTTCATCGCAAAGGAGGTATCGATGTCGAGGAAGGAGACGACGACAACTACACGACCAACGATGTCGAAGAAGGAGACGACGACAACTACACGGCCAACGATGGCGGTGAAGGAGACAACCACAGCTACACGACCAGCGATGTCGAAGAAGGAGACGACGACAACTACACGACCATCGATGGCGGTGAAGGAGACAACCACAGCTACACGACCAACGATGGCGATTTAGGCGTATATTATCTAAACCTTGTGAATAGTTTTTTCAATATTTGCCTCTTTTATGGCGTATATTCAATTTGTGTTGTGTACTATAGAAAGCAATTTCAATATCGTTTATTGAATATTTTGCTCATGTCAGTGAAACATTCACAAAAAAGGTGCCTGAAAACTCTGCAAAGAGCTCTAAGAGAACATCAATCGGCTGCAAGATGAATTTGTAAAAGGTAACACTATCAGTAATTTTGTATGTATGAATCCACTATCAGTTATATATTTATGTATGTCATAGGTATATATGTGTGTTAACAAGTTCATATTTGTTGCAAACAAACTATATCCGATTTCGTCTTGTATATTAAAAGTAACGCAACAAGCAATACTAGACGCATCGTCACCCCTTATTTCATGGTATATTGATTCTCTTATTTATTTTTATTTTATTTTTTATTTATTATTGTTGCTTAGTGTTTTAACCATACTATTATCATTGTTTCGTTCAACAGACTTATGCCTGTCGAAAGCCATACTCCATTGGATTTCAAGATGCACTATCATGTTGGGGTAACGATGATCACTGCGAAGACTTTTGGTCAAGTGAAAAGGTAAGTGAAGAAACGTCTTGTCCAAGGTTTAGGCCAAACAGTCCTAACATGATTTGTATTATTGATTTGCAGACATTGATTCTTACACTCTGGCAAACTACTGAGCATTGGGTCTTATATGTGATGAATTTACGAAAAAAACAATTATGGTGCTACAACTCATTGGACTCTTACAGTGGTGTACAACGTGACATTATGCATTTGGTAAGTTTCTATCTATAAGTGTATCTTATCTTTTACGGTGACCCAGATTTTACTTGATTCTGCATTAACTACAGGAAGGATTCCTCAAAAATGTTTTGGGTGTCGAATTTATACCAGTTGTTCAAGATACAAAAAAAATAAAATGCAAGTACTTCTTTCTTATTTTATATAAAGATAGCGCATTTGATCTTCTCCTCAATAGTTAGGATGCACCTGTTAACAACCATATCACCATCAGTATGACCAGTTGACCAGTTGAGACAAGTTATAACCGTAACAATGGATTACCAGCCAAGCTAAGGAAACAACACACTGTTGGCGAATCATTTCGATGACTTTGTTCTCACCTTAATACTAAACAATTTATATGGCACATTGTAAATATGCATTATGCTACTTGGTTGACATGTGAAACAATGAAATCACATCTTTAACGTACAATCTTCATACACGTTACCAAAGTTGGCACCTTTAACATGGATCAACACGATCATTATGACAAAATCTAATGGCATCATTTGTGAAAGTTGCATCAGTGGAAAATTGCTACAATTGAGGTAATGTTTGGATTTCTCAAGTTTTGCCCAGGCCAAATTACAGTGGTCATGTTGCCAACCGAACTTGTAGTCCTAATATAATATGAGTTTTTAGCAAAATAGCTGCGGCCTTATTGATGATTTACAAAATAGTCTCTACCTTATGAGATTTTTACAAGTTGTTCATTTCAAGAACAAGCAAATCATAATTATTATTGTCCTGATTCACACATACTCGTTTGTGGCGTGCAATTGAGCCATTAAAGTAATTCTGATCAATATGTTTTTCAGATTACTACCTTCTATTAGTTTGGTGCTGAACCCTTATGAGTCAGTGAAATAGCAATGCCATCTCTAGGTCAACATGATTAACCAAGTGGAACAAATGAATCTAGGTGAATGAATCTCAATCTCTTCATTTTGTTGTATGGTTAATGCCTCATCATCCTCATCCCACTCAACGAAATTTTGCGTTTTCTTAAAAAAAAAAAGCTATGGTTTTGATACATAATCAAAATTTCATCTCATTTCCATCGACTGGAGGGCGCACATAATAAATGCAAAAAAGCAGATTTCATGTCAAATGATCCATTAAGAGAATCACTTTCTCTTCAAAGTGTTCATTTCAAAAGAAAGAGGCTTCCCTTCAGTGTGAGTGTAACAAACACCTCCTTAGGGATGTAATGGTATTGGGGTTGTATATCCAACCGAATCCAAATCCATTAATTAGATTCCATAAGCAGAACTGTGTTCGAGTCAGATTGGGATGCAACATTCTCACATCCGAGCTAGTTCGACTTGAAACCCTACAAGATCTGACCTTTATATTTCGGATCTATTAAGGCATATACTATGATTGGATTCGGGTTTAGTATATAAGCTCTATGCATCTAGGTCTGAATCTGGCCACTAATCCGATAATCTCATCTGATCCAACTTGAGTCTCACCTGTTTACATCCCAATCCACATTACCCATGAGTACTAAACTATCCTAATGATCTGCAACCTCAACAATAAATTTATTAAATTTTAAGTGGGGACAATAAATTTATTTCGTACTTGCACGGATCTCACTCTTTGCCACTAGTGTGCCTCTTTATTGCCCCCACTATATCAGTCTTCAATGTGTATGTAACATAGTTAGGTACTTGCTCCGTGAGAAAATGTTTGAATCATTGTCTCCCGCCCCAAATAAGACAAAATGAACGTGGGGATGGTGATATTAACAAATGTTGAATGCGATGGATGCTCGAAATAGCATCCGCCGTGTCCTTAAAAACTCAATTCTTTTTTAACATCTCCCCCTGTTACAAAAAGAACAGGACGAAAGGAACACGTTAAAAAAAATTGAAGGTAAGGGTCCCCGACTCTCTCTCTCCAAGGGGTCACCAACTCAAGAGATGAAGCCGCCATCGAGGCGATGCGAGGTCAGCGACGCCGCGGTAGATCAGACTCTTCTCGATCTGGCCGGCTGGGTGGTTCTCGATGTACTCCTCCCTCGTCAAGGTTCTAGCACTCATGAGCGCGATGGCCACCATGTCGCTGAACAACATCTAGATTCAGCCATGGTTGGGTGGTTCCCGGCGTACTACCCCCTCGTCGATGTTGCCGCTCTTATTGAAGAAGACGAGGAGGTCATGGGTGGTGAGGGCACCGATGTCGCCGTGGAGGACGTCAGTGGGGGAGAGGTGTTGGATTAACCACCACGATTAACGTGGTGGTTATCCACAATGTGGATACATCCCCATTGAGGGGTGATCCTGCTGATAAATCAGCATAGGATAAAGGGGAACGGTTATGCAAACCGTTCCCACCCTATACGTATAAGAACAGGGTATCATGAGCGACCCTGGGTGAAGAAAATCGAAGGTCTACTCACCGACTGCATCTGGTAGCCTGGGCTCGTGAAGGACTGCAGTTCGGCTGAGCAGAAAAATTTTGGCGACCTCCGCCCTCCGTCAATGGCAGCCTCAGGTACGCTGTCTGTTTTTTTTTCTGTATCTTTGCAAAGCCAACCCCATATAGAGAGGCCGATTGGTTGCCGTCGCCAGAAAACCTCCATACGGACCGAACATTGGGTTATGGGCCCACAACCCGCTTCCGCTGCGGGGTGTGCTCTGGGTCGACCAACAAAGCAGGTCACCGTGGGGTGACACTGCTGCTGGTCACCGCCGCCTGTCGCCGTTGGGCGACAGACTGATTAAAAAAAAAAAAGCTTACCTCTGTTTTTTGGGGGGTTTCCTGTCGGCGAGGACCCCGCCGGCGTCTACTTCTTCATCCGCCATTAGAAGGTTGCAGGAGCCGTCGCCGGCGACTATTGAGTCGCCAGATTTCTAAAGGCCTCTGCGGCATCGGTTTTGGCAGGTGGATGGCTGCTTTCGCCGGAGAAGAGGCGGCATTGGTCGCCGGCAGGCGTCGGTGTTGATCGCCGGCAGGCCGCGGCGTTGGTCGCTGACAGGCGGCGGCGGTGAGTGAAACTGCGAAATAGGGTTTTTTGAAAACCCTATTTCATGTTTCACGGTTTAACATCGGGATCCTTTATCGGATCCGGTATGAACTGGGTCCGACCCGGATCTAAGACCCCCGGGTCCGACCCAGATCAAGGTAAACCCCGGGTCAGACCCGGATTCAGTCTTTATCGGGTCTGACCCGGATCCAGACCATACCGGGTCCGACCCGGATCCATGTATTAACCGGGTCCGACCCGGATACGGATGACCCCGGGTTTGACCCAGATCCGGTTTGTACTGGGTCTGACCCGGATCCAGTTTGTATCGGGCCCGACCCGGATCCAGACCATACTGGGTCCAACCCGGATCCGATCAGTACCGGGTCCGACCCGGATCTAGTTGCAACCAGGTCAGACCCGGATCCAGACCATACCGGGTCCAACCCGGATTCGGTCAGTACCGGGTCCGACCCAAATCTAGTTGCAACCGGGTCAGACCCGGATCCAGACCATACCGGGTCTGACCCGAGTCCGGCCTGTACCGGGTCTGACCCAGATCCGGATAATCCCGGGTCTGACCCGGATCCAGTTTGCAGTCGGGTCTGACCCAGATCCAGGAGGGTCCAGGCACTATTTGGCCTGAACCGGATCAGGGACTGACTCATCCCCTTTCCGGGACCGGTTCAGAGTCGTTTTTGGTCAGTTCCTTCCAGTTTTTCACCGGTTCCGAGATGCTAAAACCCTGTTTTCTTAAATATAAGAAAATACAAAGATTTTGGCATACGGTTATAGGGTTTTATGAACTTTTTGTTCATACTTGACCCGGTTCATAAGGTTCAGAACCGGTTCAGACCCTTGGATGACCGGTTCGGGGCTGTTTCAGACCAGTTCAGAGTGCTTTAAGACCGGTTCATGAAACATATGACAGGTTTATTCAGTTTTAGAACCATTTCAAGAGTCATATGTCTGGTCCATTTGGTTTACGGACCATTTTAAGATATAATTTTGCATATTAGCATTAAGGATAGTTAGATGAATCAGTGTTTTCATGTCACCAAAGTGACTGAATACACGTGAGTCATAAATGAATTTTATACTATCATACAGTTCCTAAGCCAATATGCACATTGTACTTAGATTCATGAAACGATAGACGACCCAAAGGTAGTTTTATCGTGTTTGGAATTTAAGTAGGGTAGAATAAGGTAAATGTGTCGAGATACATCACACATGAGTATCCAAAGGTACCTTGTGTTGATGGTCTATCTTCACAAGAACCTTAGTTTTACCGAATATGGTCAGTAGGCGAAGTGGTTTCGCGTGTCAGAGCTCTTACCAAAGTAGGACTCTGATGACCCCTTTCACTCGCCTGGAAAGAAGCATATCAAGGGCCTTTATTATTTTGTTTTTTCCACTAAAGTTTTAGTCTCGTATGAATGCTTCCTGATAAGTGTCTTTTGTCATGCAGTTTCTAGTTCTGTGATTTTAGATGGCTCTAGCTCTATACTTTTTCTATATGAATCTAATTTTAGTGATTGAAAAGAAACTGTTTTATTTGCATTAGGGTATATGGATCTAGATCTGGCCCTAAGGATAAATGAACCTGCTGCCCTCACTGATCAGAGTACTGCTGATCAAAAGATTGCTTTTGAGAAGTGGGAGCGCTCGAATAGGCTTAGCTTGTTGCTTTTGCAATCTAAAGTAGCTAAGAACATTCAAAGTGTTATCCCACAATGCAGAACAGTGAGGGAATTCATGAATGTCATTGAGGCACAGTTTGTGAGTTCAAACAAGGCCAGAGCCAGTACCCTTATGTCAAAACTGATATCTATAAAATATACTGAAGGGGGAAACATTCGCCAGCACATTTTGGAGATGAGAAACATAGCGTCTCAGCTGAATGACATGAAGCTCACCATCTCTGATTCTTTCCTAGTGCATTTAGTTCTAACGTTCTTACCTTTGGAATACGGACCTTTAAAAATCTCGTACAACACACATAATGATGAATGGACATTTAATGAACTCATGTCCAAGTGTGTTGAAAAAGAAGAGAGGATGAAAGGTGAGAATGTGCAGAGTGCACATATGACTTCTCATACATCCAAAGTAGGACCAAGGAAGAATGCATTTAAGAGAAATGCTAGGAAGAAGCCAACTGGGGATAAGTCATCCCAAGATAAGCAATCCAACTCTGCTCCCATAAAGTGCTTCTTTTGCAAGAAGAAGGGACACATAAAGGCAGATTGCATAAAGTACAAGAAGTGGTTGGAAAAGAGAGGTAATTTGTTATTTGTTTCTCATGAATGTAATTTATTACAAATTCCTGAAAATAGCTGGTGGATTGATTCTGGTGCTACTGTTCATATTTTAAACTGTCTACAGTTGTTCCTGAGGAGAAGGGAACCAACAATGCATGAGAAAAGCATCTATTCGAAAAACAAGATGTGTTCACATGTGAAGAGTGTTGGAACCTGCAGGATTACTCTGGATACGGGCGTAGTTTTAGATCTTCATAATGCCTTTTATATTCCATCGTATAGTAGAAACTTAATTTCAATTTCAAAGTTGGATAAATTTGGATATTGTTTTAAGTTTGAAAATTCCAAATTGTTCATATTCAGAAATTCAATTGAAATTGGTTCCGCATCAGTTTATGATGGTTTATATAGATTGAATGTGAAGATCCAAACTCAGGAGTCTTTGACTTCTGAATACCCATTGGTTGGAAATAAACGTAGCATGACAGATGATAAGTCTTACATGCTTTGGTATCGAAGGTTAGGTCATATCTCTGAAAAGAGAATAAAGAGACTGGTAAATGAAGGGATCTTGCAATCTCTAGATTTTACTGACAATGACCCATGTGTTGATTGCATAAAGGCTAAGCATACAAACACATATAAAGAGGGTGCCAAACGCAGTAGTGAGATATTAGAAATAGTCCATATGGATGTATGTGGACCGTTTTCTCCCTGTTACACAGGCGAAAAATATTTCGTCACCTTTATTGATGACTATTCTCGGTATATGTATCTCTACTTGATTTTCGAAAAATCTGATATTTTTCAGATGTTTAAAGAATTTAAGAAAGAAGTAGAGAAACAAACCAATAAGGTTATTAAAATAGTCAGGTCTGATAGAGGTGGCGAATATTATGGTAGATTTACTAAGATGGGGCAAAGGGAAGGACCATTAGCGCGATTTCTTAAAGAGGAAGGCATTGTGCCTCAATATACCATGCCTGGTAGTGCCTATCAGAATGGTGTAGCTGAAAGGAGAAATCGTACGCTTAAAGAAATGGTCAGAGCCATGTTGAATTATTCAACACTTCCCATAAAGTTGTGGGGTGAAGCCTTAAGGACAGTTGTGCATATTTTGAATAAGGTTCCTACGAAATCTGTGCCTAAAACTACTTACGAGCTGTGGACAGGTAGGAAACCATCACTGTCTTATATGTACATATGGGGATGTCCTGCAGAGGCTAAACTATATAACCCCCACATTAAAGCCATTGATCCAAGAACAACCAATGAATATTTCATTGGTTATCCAGAAAGATCAAAAGGATACAGGTTTTATTGCCCATCTCACTCACCACAGATTGTTAAAACGGATAAGGCCAAATTCCTAGAAGATGGTTCAGTAGGATTAAGTGCACTTCAAAGCATTGGTTTTGAAGAAATACAGGATCCAATTTCATCACCTGTTAAGGAAAACATCGAAAGATACCACATTGTTATTTCTAATGATGGTGTGGTTGATCATTCGATTGTTAATGCACAAATCCAAAATGAACCTATTGTGGACAATACAGAAGAGCACGAACAGGATGATCAGGTTCAATCTGAGCCTGAGGAACGACCTGTTTGGAGATCCACAAGAATTAGGAGATCTGTCATACATCCTGATTATGTGGTGTACCTTCAGGAGCCTGGTGATTTCATAGATATGGATGATGACCCGTTGACTTTTATGGAAGCTGTTGAAAGCAAACAATCTTCGCACTGGATTGAAGCCATGAAAGAAGAGTTAGTCTCTATGACTAAAAAACAAGTGTAGGATCTTGTCATGTTACCTAAAGGAGTAAAGCCCGTATGGTGTAAATGGGTGTTTAAGACCAAGAAGGACTCCAAAGGTAACATAGAGAGACATAAAGCAAGATTGGTTGCTAAAGGATTCACCCAGATGGAGGGCATTGACTATAATGAGACATTTTCTCCTGTCTCAACTAAGGAGTCAATGAAGATTATTCTGGCCCTCGTAGCTCATTATGACTTAGAGCTACATCAGATGGATGTGAAAACAACGTTCCTCAACGGGGATCTGAATGAAGAGGTATACATGGAACAACCTCTTGGTTTCTCTGAAAATGATCGTTTTGTTTGTAAGCTTAACAAATCAATATATGGACTTAAACAGGCCTCCCGACAGTGGTATATTAAATTTTCCCAAGTCATTGTGACTTTCGGGTTTACAGAAAATATTATTGATCAATGTATATACCTTAAGGAAAGTGGGAGTAAGTTCATTATATTGATGTTGTATGTGGATGACATCTTACTTGCAACCAACGATATAAAGTTGCTTTCAGAGACAAAACAGTTTCTTGCATCACATTTTGATATGAAAGATATGGGTGAGGCTGCTTATGTTCTTGGCATTGAGATTCGTCGAGACCGAGCAAAAGGGTTTCTAGGCCTCTCCCAAAGATCCTATATAGAAAATGTGTTAAAGCGACATGAGATGGAGAATTGTTCTCCTACTTCTACACCCATATCAAAAGGTGACAAGCTGAGCCTAAAGGATTGTCCACAAAACGATATTGACAAAGCACAGATGAGTGCTTATCCATATGCATCAGTTGTTGGCAGCTTGCAGTACGCGCAGACATGTTCTCGACCAGATATTTCTTTTGCAGTAGGGGTACTTGGCAGATTTCAGTCTAACCCAGGTTTACCCCATTGGAAGGCTGCCAAGAAAGTCTTGCGGTATTTGCAAGGGACAAAAGACTATATGTTAACGTATCATAAAGTTGATCTCCTCGAGGTCATTGGCTACTCAGATGCGGATTTAGGAGGATGCCTTGATAGTAGAAAGTCTACTACTGGGTACGTCTTCTTACTTGCTGGGGGAGCGATCTCTTGGAGGAGTGGAAAGCAGACGACCATTGCTGCCCACACCATGGAGGCAGAATTCATTGCATTATACGAGACTACTTTGCAGGCTATATGGTTAAAGAACTTCATATCACAGTTAAAGGTGGTCGATTCTATTGGGAAGCCACTGAAGGTCTATTGTGATAATGAAGCTGCAGTGTCCTTTTCGAACAACAACAAAAGTACTACGTCATGCAAGCATATCGAATTGAAGTATTTTGTTGTTAAAGAAAGGACGGAGAATCATTTAGTGCATATTGTCAATATTGGTACCAAAGAGATGATCGATGATCCTCTTACTAAAGGGCTAGCACCGGAATTATATTCCGAACATGTAATGAGGATGGGATTGTTAAACTCTTTTTGACATATGCATATAAATAAAGTGATCACTTTTAGTTTTTTGATTCTCATCATGGTTGTTGTCAATCTCCTAAGGATTAGAGATTCAACTAAGGACCTTTAGAATAGATTATAAAGGCCAATCTATTCATCAAGTTATTTCCATAAGGTTTTCTGGTTAAAAAGATTTATCGTCGGATCAAGTGGGAGAATGTTGGATTAACCACCACGATTAACGTGGTGGTTATCCACAATGTGGATACATCCCCATTGAGGGGTGATCCTGCCGATAAATCAGCATAGGATGAAGGGGAACGGTTATGCAAACCGTTCCCACCCTATGCGTATAAGAACAGGGTATCATGAGCGACCCTGGGTGAAGAAAATCGAAGGTCTACTCACCCACTGCATCTGGTAGCCTGGGCTCGTGAAGGGCTGCAGTCCGGCTGAGCAGAAAAATTCCGGCGACCAACTCCCGCGACCTCTGCCCTCCGTCAATGGCAGCCTCAGGTACGCTGTCTGTTTTTTTCTGTATCTTTGCAGGGCCAACCCCATACAAAGAGGCCGATTGGTTGCCGTCGCCGAAAAACCTCCATACTGATCCAACAAGAGGAACCCAGACTTGACACTAAGGGAGATGAGGGTCTACGAGATCTTTTGGGCGTCGACGAAGCCGGACTTGTCGACACCGGTGAAGAAGATGGTGCCCCTGACTTTGAGGACGGTGCGGGTGAAGATGGTGCCCCCTTTCTTCTTCTTCATTCTTTCCCCATCAAACAAAGGACATTTGTTGGGCTTAGAACAAAAAGATCAGAATGAACAAAACTAATGTTTTGTTTTGTTCTTTTTGTTCATTTCATCCAACCTTGGACAGCGCATCAAACATTCTATGAGAGTACTCAATTTACTTGAACTTTGGACACTTTTCTTTAATAAGTTCCAAGAAAGATCTGGGTTGGCGTAGTGGGGTGGGGCCTTGCCAGATGATCTGTCAAGATCTGATTCTCATGAGTGATACCCTTCTGCCCAAGCCAATGTCCAGCATAGGCTCTCGGGACAGGGTCCTAGCCTCAGAGCTTTTTGTTGCCGGCATGATCATAGGTATGGCAGGCTGAGTAAGTGCGATCAGGTTTTTGTGTCCGGTGCATTTTCTTCGGGTTATAAATTGAAAAAAATAATTCAAGAAAGGTAAGAGCATCTCGT